>NC_132807.1:8235000-8402305 GCF_048594095.1 Paramormyrops kingsleyae | reverse complement strand
CAGCATTGGAGAGGACGGGCATCTTGGCACAAAGAAGTGGAGGGAGGGGGGGGGGGGGGGGGGGAAGCATAGGGGCTTGAAAACCTGTGAGATCGGACCTCCTGCGGTCCAAACGAGACGGTCACCTCAAGGACTTTCTGCGAGACGATGACGGAAGCCACCCCCCCCCCTCCTCC
Organism: Paramormyrops kingsleyae; assembly: GCF_048594095.1. Taxonomy (NCBI): domain Eukaryota; kingdom Metazoa; phylum Chordata; class Actinopteri; order Osteoglossiformes; family Mormyridae; genus Paramormyrops; species Paramormyrops kingsleyae. The sequence goes on along the minus strand of NC_132807.1, from coordinate 8,402,129 downwards.
CAGCTGTGCGGTTTGGTGGTGACAGTGTCACTCGCCTGCTTTCGCCCCTGTTCTATCCGGTCCATCAACAGGTCCCCGTTGTTACGTTCCTCCTCCAAGTCCATTTCCAGCTGGGTGATCCTGTCCTGGAGAGAGAGATCAAGGTCGCTTGTCATCATAATGATCCCCTTCCACCTCAGACCCAGCCATCTTCAAACAAACTAGAGTGCATTTTTAAATATTAAAAAGGGAGTTTTATCAAAACGTCACCTCCCGCGAGACAGCGAGCCTCCCTCTTATACTTCTGCCTGGTTTCCAGCCTGCCTCTCCCAGCGGGAGTCAGAGCATTACATTCTCTATGGACCTTTTCAGGTTGTCAGCACTGAGCCCCTATAAATGTTTGTGGACTCTTTCCTTTCACCGTGTTTTGGCATCAGCGTGGCTGTCAGTATCGTGTGGGCCGGCTCCTCAGTGAGAACCAGCAAGCCCTCAGCCCTTCCTCACACACTAAAGCAGTGTTTCCCAACCCGGTCTGCAGGGACCCCCCCCCCCCCCCACAGACGGTCCATGTTTTTGCTCCCTCCCAGCTCTATGCCAGACAGTCCTCATTTTTGCTTAGAGCAAAAACGTGCCTGTTTTGGGCGGGAGTCCCCGGGAAAGAGTTTGAGAACACTGAGCTGAAGGATGAGGACTTTGAAGGATTCACAAAGAAGAGGAAGGAGATCCAGCAGGGGTTCAGAGCAGTTACCCCAAACCTGTCACTGACACTTTTAAACAGAACTGTAAAAAAAAATTCAAATGTTAAATCATCTCCACAGGCAATACCTCTGTGATTTTGTTGAAGCGGGGCCGATCTTGTTTGGAGTGTGACACGTTCTCCAGCTCCACCTCCAGGTCAAAGACCTTGAGTTCCAGCTTCTTCTCCCTCAGAACTGCCTCATCTCGCTCCTTCTTACACTGTTTCAGGTCCTCCTCAAGGTGAGACACCTGGATCAGCCCATAGAACAGCAGGGTCACCACTGGCCCATCCTGCCAAGCTGGGCCATTCAACCGGCACAGCCATACAGTCCCTGTCCTTTCAGTTCCACATAATTTCTTGGGAAAAGAGGCAGGGAATTTCTGGCTAGAAAGTAAACAAGTTTCATCACAAAGGATATTTCAAATGGCAAGGACTCATTTCCACAGCAGCGAGGATGTCTGGAGGATGTCTGAACTTTCCAGGCTGGGGCTAACCATGACAGTAACATGAGACAGAAGACTGTTGACCCACAGTCAGCGCAGGACCCATTTAGGCCCCGTCCACCAGCAACATACAAGACCTTCATCTACAGCCTCTCCAGGGTCTAATGTTTCAGAATCTGCAGCACTACCCAAAGCTCAGAAGACGTTGAAAATCTGGGAGCAAAGACTAAACACAGATAGCATAACACATCACTACCTCCACAAATCAGCCTTTTTCCCTACTTGATAAGAGGGCGCGGAGTTTAGAGGAATGTTAGTGGAGGAAATATTACCAGAATCAGTTTCCACACCCCACATTTTTAAAGACAAACTGTACTTACTGTCTATTCCCTATCACAAAAAAAAAAAAACATTCCCAGCATTCCTACATGGGCTGGGGGCTAAAGAAGCACGTTTGTAACGGTGGGAGTGGCCGTTGCCTTGGTAAATGAAGGACATTCCTGGGCAGTGACATCACATGAAGGGCCACACCACTACAACCGCTAAATGACCAGAGACAAAGATGAATTACTGCAAGGAGAATCTGTTCCCCTTTGGCAGCAGAGCACTCCTGCAGTGCTTATCGGCCCACACCCACTGTAAAGGCCGCCCGGCTCGCTCCCCGGCGCTGCTGGGGGAGTCATGGTCCGCGTGTCGCGGAAGAAACATGCGGCCCCATTCCGTGGCCCCCCTGCACCTTTGACCTTTCGCTCTGCTTAGGTCTGCCCACAGAACTCATAGAATAGCCAAGATAAATCACCCCAAATTAGCCTTTTTTTGATTTTGAAGAGCTTTTGTAACCCAGCAGATAACAGGCATAACAGAACCATGACCTGACAGTCCAGCTGGATGTGTGGATCAGGAAGGGGCACCACTGTGGACAAAGGAAGATCTTCCTGGTGGTCCTGCTTGTCTGGCAAACCCCCCCCCCCCATACCTCTTCCTGCAGCTTCCGCGTTGCCATCCGGGAATTCTCCAGCTCCACACCCTCTCCTGCAGCTGCCTTTGCAGTTCTGCGAGTTCTCTGCGATTCTTTTCTTTGTACTCGTCGATCTGCACCTGAAGGTCTTGTGTAGAGGTCTGCGAGGCCTCCACCATATCGCACATCTGGAGGGGATAATAAAACATCTGGCAGCCTTTCTTAGGAGATGCGTTTCACTACATGTACATAACAGATCTCACATCACTGAGGTCGTCCCCCACAAAGCTACCTCCTTCTGCAGCTTCTCCACAGTCCTGTCCAGCAACCTCCTTTCGTCCTCTATCTCGTCCTTGGTCCTCTTGAACTGTTCCTTCTGAATCCTTTCTTCCTTTAACTTCTCATTCAGGTCTTTGTGGTCTTGGGTCAGTTTGGTCAGGTTTCTCTGCAGCACAGGTAGTGGTCGTGGCCCAGTTGGATGTCAGCAAGCACAATGGGTCATCGTCAACAGCAGTGTCAAGGCTAAACTTCACCAGCTAAGCCTCTCTTACTAGGAGCTCCCATAATGGAGACCATCACAAATTAAGTTGGAGTGCACGCTAAAAAGCCTATTATGATTGAACTTCATTATGAAACGTTCCATGTTCTATTTGACCCGATACACTGTGCGGGAAGATTTCAGGAGCATTTCCACCTGAAAGTGATACTTGTAAAGGCATGAACGCAAACACACACATTTAATAAGTTTTTATTCACAGAGAACATTTGTTGTGCTATATTAATATTCAAGTTCCTGTTTGAACCCATTTGTTTTCACTTTACCTCATTCTTTCAGAACACTCAGTCATAAGTGGCCAAACATTATTCATCACACATGCCTGCATAACAGGCTGTGGGAAACACAGCCAGTACTTTGCGAGATACCTGGCTTCAGGCTTCGTGGGCCACTAAAGCTAGAAGTTATAAGCTATTTATGATCATTTCCTTTTTTTACAACATATCTACCACTGTTCATATTTATATTTTACGGCAGAACACTACATACTATTTAGAGACACCATTTAAGCGAACCACATGCCTTCGGCCTGGCAGCACGATACGGGGGGGCGGGGGGGATGCGCAAACTCCACAGCGCAGAGTGGGGGCGTGAAGGGAACCGTAAAGCCTCGCAGCGAGTGTACCATGCTGCGAGTATCGCAGTGAGTACCAGAGGTTCTCAACGTCTGGGCTGCAGTCCAACCCCCCCCCCCCCCCACCACCACCAATGATCAGCGAGTGCTGAAATGTTCCAAATTTTGTTATATTTGTCTTTATCGAAGGTTACAGTTAATTCATTAAAATTCATGAGATGCTGTTCTGTTATTGATAATTGTTCCAGAGCTCTAACTTTGAACAAAAATCTGATGCGGATCTTTGACCCAAAAGTTTGAGAACCCCAGCTGTATACACAAAAAATGAATACGTAACAGTAAATTGACTAATATTACAGAATGATAACAAGCCAATTCTGTTATGGGGGCTGAGGTGAAACTATGGCCTGAAGCATGTGACAGCCACATTCCTAAAGCAGAAGCTTCCAGAAGGAGGGCGGAGTTTCCCTGGCGCTGCGTGGCGAAACCATACCTGCACATCCTCCAGGCGGGTGGTCAGGGCCCTGTTTGCACGCGACATCGCCTCCTCTTGCTCCCGCACCTCAGCCAGGGAATCTCCTAGGAGACTGTTCTCTTTCTGGTTGGACATGTGGGATTAAGTGTAAGCTTCCCATCACCTCTAACGGAATTTCGTCGTCATTGTTTTTTAATTGAGGTGCCATTGCATGGCTGGGTGATCACATGCCCATGCAAGTCGGAGGCTCACCTCTAGGTGGCGCATGTGATCGGTAAGCCTGCCTTCCTGCAGCTTGGACTCGTCGATGATGCGGTTCAGCTTGGCCACCTCATTCTCCAGCTCCTGGACCCTCCGGCGAAGCCTCTCGGTCTCCAGGCTGAGCCTCTCCACGCGGCTCTCCGCCACCCCCTTCGCTGCCTCCACCTCCTGCTTCTCTCGACACACCGAGACATTGTTCTGTCAGCAAAAGGGAGGCAAGTGTTAAAGTGCATCTCCATACCGCTCACACCCCTGCATTTGCAAACACGGCCACACAATGGCACTGCGACGGGAAATGTCCCACTGCAGCGCGCCACCCCGCTCCAGTGAATCACTGCGTTATATAACCAAAACTTCACAGGCCTCATCTCCAGTGTGCATGGACGCATATGCTGCCTTGTTAAAGGCCTATTTAACCAGCAAACTTCACAATTTGCACGCCCGAGGCCCCCTTAACCCCTGAGGAAGAAAAGCCTGACACATGAAGTGAAGAAAATGCAATGAATGCGAGGCAGAACCACTACGATTGTGGCCCGGCCCAGGCAGCACGCCGCTGGCGGCAGGCTGGCGATCGTCTGTGAAAAGCGCCGCACAGCCGGTTTCCACGGGCGGCTCCCACGTCTACGGGCACAGCTAGCACACGTCCTTTCAGCCGGCGCAGCCGGTCAGGTTTCCGCAGCGCCAGGCCATTCCCACTCGTTTAGTGCCCGTCGGCCGTACGCGAGCGAACTGGCTAATGAGCCCGCCCACCGTCGGCGGCACCCCCCTTTTTGTCCGCTCTTGGCCACCCCATGCGGGGGCTCCGTGAATGGGGGAACCGGCGTGGTTCCTTTCTGCCTGGGCCTGGCGACAGAGAGCCAGCATTCCGCCAGCCGGCGAGGGGAGAAAGAGGAACTGGAGGCTTTGAGGAGCCTTCCTGCCGAAATCGACAGGCACACAGTGCGGTTCCCTCTGCTGAGGTTCTCCTGCCGCCACCCCCCCCCCCCCTCGCCGAACCCTGAGAAAGAACCTCTGATAAATGGTTTATGTAACCAACAAATCATTTATTAAAATTACGTGCTGCATTTCAAAGGTGGGTTGCGCAGTTCTCACTATCCACTGGTTCACATGTAACGCCATCCAGTGAATCCGGGAAACACTGGATCGCTAATTACAAGGCGAGTCGTTAGATTTTAACTAGCCCCATCATAAATCATTAGCACTATTTAAATAAATAAAGGAGAATGCTTCGAGAACATATGCAGCCCATGTGCAGTCACCCTGATCCCAGTCAGAGCCGACTGGTCATGTCAGGCCTTTGGATGTGAAGTCACTGAGCATTAGAGAAGACAGATGAATAGAAGCAGACACTGCTGTGAAGCCCCAGCCTGTCTGCAGAGGTCCCTGCCCCCATCTGTGACGGCGCAGTGGGCTGCTCTGCATGGAAGGCCAAGCGACACCGAGCCAGAACACATGGAGCACCACTAGGCATTATGGGAAACGACCGAGACGAAGCCAACAGCCCGACTGTGCCATGAGCTGCAATGATTCTGGACTGTACGCACAACAAAAGACAAGATATAAATCAATTATTAAACTATATTACTCCATTACAATTCTTAAGAACTATTAAGTCTGATCAATAAAAATGTAAGCAGTACTGTTAAAAATGTCAGTTTTTATTTCAGTTTATATATTCTGTGTACGATGTGTGCCCTACAGTAACATTCACAGGGACAGGGGTAGGCTGTGACACCAATCAGAGAAGACGCATACCAAAGATCCCAGCAGGTACTGGTAGACATTCCAGTGCTGTCCATTCATCCATTAGGAAGCTCCACCCCCAAGGCCACACCACCCCCTAATCCTGGGTGCCCATTCATCCACCCCCACGGCATCCAAATTGAATCACAATGACCCCCCCCCCCCACTCCAGGCCAGCATGAACCTCAAACCTTCGGAATCTTAGCTGGACACAAAGGTTTCCTGCTATCATATCAGCATGGTGGCCCGAGATTTTCCGATAGGATAGCCACTGACAGAGTTACAATGTTGCTTAATCCACGGCAATTAAAAAAAAAAGCAATCCCTGCAGAGAGACACGCTAGCAGCACAAGATATGGAAGGAAGTCTGAAAAGGTTCCAATCAAACAAATGACATAAAATTAAATTAAACAAAAGGCCGGACGATTACCTTCCCCGCTGAACGGCATGTGTTCTGAGGGTCCTGGAGATCCAGCGGGACCTCACTGCCGGTCCCTGACTTCACTACCCCAGTGTAACATTAGCCAGGATGGAGACACGACCTCACGACCTTCCCAGGCCCAGCTGTGATAACAGCACCTCCATAGGTCAGGCACACAGCCTGTGCTTTGGCCCCTTACATTTGGTAATGGCAAAAATTAATCGCAGACCTTAACTTTTCATATCCTGGTGTTAGATAAGGTGGTGGTGAAATTTTACGTCATGCCAGGGCTGTTTACATTAGTAACACAGCTTGGAAGGGCATTCGACACTCACTGGGCTTGACGGCACGACGGCGTCGGAGCGAGAAAAGGGGTATGAGTCTCATTTATCCTTAATGTCTGCACAAAGAAGCTGTTCAAGATCTTTGCAAGTCATGCGGTGAAAGCAAATAAAGTGTACTGTACACAAAACCCTACAGACGGCCGCTTGCTGAGCACGGCCAGCATGGAGGTATGCCTTACCACATGCTCCCCCCCCCCCCCCCCCCCAAAGAAAAAGCACGGGCGTGAAACCTACTTGCTACAGGAGTATTAATGGAGAGGTCGTGAAAATTGAAAAGTGCTGTCTGAGAAGATCAGGCACGTCTCCAGCACAGGACGGCCGTAACCCGAAGCCGCCCCTCGCTTAAATATCAGCGAGCCACGACCGCTTAACTTGTTAGGGAAAATAAAGATCTTTGCAGGGATATAACAGTCGGAGTCCAGCTTCCCCCACCCCCCCAAAACGGCTTGATCCAGCTGCAGCTTTAGCAGTAAATCAATTATTCAAGTCACTTAAGTTCATCAGCTCAATTGCTAGTGATATTAGTGGTCTGATCAGGCGGGAGAGGAAGCCAGCAGTGAATCAGAGGTGCTGGGCAACGTGGCAATAAAGGGATGCAATTTTAAAAAGTCACAGTTTGCGGTGGGTGACAGACATGCGGCCGTTTGCCGTGGCTCTCTGGGTTTTTCCCTTATTCTCCGAGCCTCGCTAATTAGTCTGTCATGTGTCTGCTTCCATCAGCAAAGGGCCCCTTGCTAAAATAATAGCCTGCGGGGAGGTAGCTTGCAGAAACGCAGCTTGACGGCCTCGATCACATGGCGAGGAAAAGGCCCAACTGTACTGCAGGTGCGTATCTCACACTGATACTGAAGGACCTCGTCCTGCGTAAGGAGAGCGAACAAGATAGGATCAGATTACGTCTCCAAACTTACTCTCCCAACCAGGCAACCTGGTGACCGAACAAGGGTCCAACAGGAAAAAAACACACACTTTCAATGGGAAAAAAATCTCACCACTTGGCTCTTGACATGTAGGCAAACCAGTGATTAGAAGATCAAACAATCCCTTCTGCAAGAAAGCTTTCACAGAATGTTGGGGGGGGGGGGGGCTACAAAGGACTGTTATGGTCATTCTGAGTTGAATCGAGACCCTGGGCCCCCCACACAGCCCACAGGCAACGGGGGACCTCGGATGGAGCGGCTGCCAGCTCGCTGCAGTGGCCCACTGAGGATCAGAGCTAAGCGGGGGTGAGAGAGACGGGACCACCGAGCCCACCGAGCCCCCCGAGCCTCACCCGCCAGCCATGGAGTCCGCCCGTTTGTCCTTTTTGTCATACACAAAATACACAAGAGAAATAAAAGGCCCTCAATACTGAAGCAGACTCCCTCTCTCTCTCTCTCACACACACACACACACACACACACACACACACACACACACACACACACACACACACACGCAACATGAGAGAGACAAATTTCAGGTAACAAATCTTTTTCACAAAAGGTGACAGAACTAGAAAATGGTGTGAAGATATTCTTAGATCGCTTTCCTGTCTTGCTTCACTGGGGCAGACTGCTGGCAGACGGGAAGCAAGTTCCTGATTGCAACCAGATGAATGCTGCTCTGCTTCTCTCTCATTCCCGCTCCCCCTCTCGGACTCTCCCCCCCCCCCCCCAACTCCCCCTCATCTGGCTTAACACCAAATCAGCACCTCAAACCGTCACCCCAAAAGCCTCAGGCTTCTCGCTGGAGGCACCGAACAGCCTCATATGTGTGGGGGGGGGGGGGGGCAGGGCGTCAGACTGATACGACGACGTGCAACAAGGATGGCAAAGTTCTGTCTGTGGGGTGGGCTGGGCCCCCCCCAAAGAAGTACAGTGAGAGTACCCTCGGGGTTTGCTCCTGGGGTGCGTCAACTAGGTTCACATGGGGCTGCGGACACCTGCACCTCAAAAGCAGCCCACAAACGCCCTGAATCACAGCCGCTTTTGCAGACTGAACAACCATTTTCCCCCCCAACACATATTAAACACATTGGGGGGGGGTGACCTCCTCCCAGAACTCCAACAGAAGTCAGACATGAATAAAAACATCTAGAAAATCTTACACAAAACCTTCTCACTTCCCTACCGCAAATGTCAATCTTCAATTCATCATGCTTTGTGGATTTAAAATTTTTAATCCCTCTTTAACTTGGGGAGGGGGTAACTCCTGCAGAAATAAATAACAGCTCTTATGGAGGAGTTTCACACAGCCCCCATTAACGACCCCCCCCCAACTCTGAGCTTCTCACTTAGCTTCTACCATCACCCCCATTATCATCTCATGAAACAAACCTGTCATTCATCAAGCCTGGCTGACAATTACCAACCTGTCAAAGGAAGCACATGGGCAACAAACACAAGGACCCGCACAAGGGCTCATTAGATTAGTGACGGCCTGCCACTGCAATTAACGGACATAGGGGGCGAATCGGTGCTCCAGTTCCCAGTGTTCTTTTCCACGGGTGGGGGGGAGGGGCGACAGACGACAGCGTCGCTAAGAGACAAAACGGGACAGGAGAATCGCAGCGGGGCATTAAGCAGCGGGGCATTAAGCAGCGGGGCATTAAGCAGCGGGTCGCGCCTCTTCCTGCTGTGAAATCGGTCACCATGCAAACACGGCACCAACCCCACACCACTACTTGGGGGGGGGGATATTCCCAGGGGGCTACTCCAACTTCACATCATGGTGCTGATTAGTATTTACCTCTAAACCTGATATAACGATGTCTAAATTGTTGCATTTCTATTATTCTGCAAGGGCTAATTCTGAGAGTCATTCCACAGAGCAGAAAGATCTGAAACATACTAACAAACACTGATGGATTTTAAGCTTATTAACCCAAGAGCTTTGAGTTTACAGGCTAGCTGTATCCCCTGGATCTGAGAACTGAAAATACTTAAAGTCATGCCCCTAGACCAGGGCGGTGAGCATCGGAAGGGTGAGAAAGTTTTCGCAACAAACCTCATGGCTATGGAGACTTCACACTCTTAACTTGGGAAATAACTCTATGCGAGGCAGACAAAACGTGGAACAAGGCTGATCCAGCAGGAAACCTGTTCCCAACACTGCCTGACAAAACAGGAAGTGCTTAGTGAGCAGGCCGCACAGACCCCCAACACACAGCTGCCGGACACCCAAAGCATGGGAGAGATTCACTCTCCAACAGCCACGCCCAAAATATGTGGGAGGGAGGGAGGGGGGAATAAACCAAGTGGCAGAAGATCCTTAGGAATATTTTTCCTATGACACAAATGTTGTGTGATAATGCTGAAAGTACGCCCTCGGGCCTAGTGTGCGATGCAGCCCACAGCCGTGAAGCGGGACTGACTGTCTTCAGGTATGCCTGGTTACCCTGACTGTCAGAGCGTCGAAAGCACCTGTCGGGGTGCCGAGCTCTGGAAGAGTGGCTGACCAGAAGAGCTAAAGCTTGCCGTCTTCTGAGCCCTCGAACAGACTGTCACAGCACGCTGCCGGCAGCAGGAAATGCTCACGGTCCTACTCACGGTCCTACTCACGGTCCTACTCACGGTCCTACTCACGAGAGAGAAACTGCCCTTGGGTATGATTACCAGGCACACAAATGCATAACCAGCTTTTGTCAGGAATTCAGGAGACACTGCACCCTCAAACAGTGCCCAGTCATACTGTTAAGCATGCTGATGGATTAAGTAACGTCAAGGACCACATCTGAAATGAGGATCATTCAAAATAACTGAACCCAAACATCAGCATGAGAAAAACAAAACAATTAAGAGATCCAATGTCAAAAAGCTACCACCCAGGAGAAGCTTTTGTGTAGAAAAAGAAAAAAAAGAGTCATGGATTTACTCATGAGCTCGTTCCACCAGTCGCCGTACCTGCTTGGCGTCCTCCACGCATGACAGCAGCTTGCGGATTTCCTCTTCGTACTGCTCCCTCAGTGTGTCCACCTCCTTGTCATGCGTAGCCACCTCCTCCTTTAAGGCCCCCTTCAAGGCGGTCAGCTCGCGCTCACGCCGCCGTAGCAGCTCCTCCTGTTCCTCCTTCACCTGCAGCAGCTCCTGGAAGTCCAGCTTCAGCTGCATCATCTCCTGCAGGAAAATTTGTGAGGGGGGGGGGGGGGGGTCAGCTAGGCCAAAGCCACATACATCATCTTCATCAACCACCAGTCCTGCAGACACCACAGTGCAAACTCCCTTATCAAGATCTCCTCTTCTGACTTGTCCCATTTGTTGTTGACAGGCACCAGCAGGTTTCGTTGTGCAGATCAAAGACAGATAAGAATCCCAAGGTTGGCTCTTCCACCACAGCTTACCTCCAAAACGTCCTCCTGTTCCCCGCCTTCACTCTCGCTCCTCTTGGCACCGTCTAACTCATCATGCATCTCCGACAGCTGATCCTGAAGATCCCTGATCTCCGTCTGGTGTTTTTCTTTCTCCATCTTCACCTGGAAGAGCCTTACGAGCCAAGAAGCAACATGAGAACTTTGGGAAGGACCTCCACAAGAGAGCGTATAAACCTCAGCCTGCACCCCAGGCCACAGTAAAGCCAATTACTCCTCCATAGTGGTGCGCAGCTCCTCCTCTGCTTTGGAAAGCAGCTCCTGCAGGCGGGCACACTCCTCCATACTCCTCACAAGCTCCATCCGCAGGTCCCTCATCCCAGTGTTCTCCTGCACCTCCGTCGGACCAGCAGTCTTCTGCAGGACAAAAGCATCATGGTTCCCTCCTAACAAGGTACATCAGGGTCGGTCATTATGGTTCCTCACTTCAAGGAATCTAACTGGTGCTACATAATGGACACCTTATTCCAATGCAAACAGCTTTTCCATTTAACTGCTTTTAAATTTCACTTTCACCGATTTATTAAAAACAAAATGTGTCAAACAATTCAGGTATAGTCTCCTAAAATAAGGGTGTGGAAGCCTGACACTCCTGACCATGAAGCCAGTACCTTAACCACTGACCAAGGCAGGTCAAGCTTTCACGTTATTGTATTTTAAATTTTGGCACACTGGGGGGGGAGGGGGGGGGTCACTGCTTTCCCCCGGTATCTGTGTCACAAACAGAAGGAAACCCCTAGAAGCCATGCAGGAGATGAAGCAGCACGTTACAGAAACAGGACAGTGCACCATCAGAGCCGCCAGCGAGGGGATCAGACGAGAAGCAAAGCGACAGGACACCTTGGTTTCCTCCTCCAGCTGTTTCTTAAGGACTGTCACCTCTTTTTCCAGTTGGTTCTTCTGGTCCTGCAAGGCTTTCACCTCACTGGCTGCTTCAGGAGGCTGTGGAGGGCAAATTACAATCGAGAATCCACTAATTACACACAGCGCCTCCCACGCGTTTCTCACTAACCCGACATTAAGACTTTGGCCTAGATTGTGGTGCCACAAGCTACAAAACCTCTTTAAAACATATTTTGTCTGTTTATAATCCTGTTGAATCCTTGACAGTAATATTTTTATTCTTCCAATGTTACTTTTTACAAACACACAAGGTTCCCCCCCACCACAAACAGAAGTTTTTAACGCAAATGAAAGCCTTCAATGACAAAACACATTCTAGTGCTTACTTTCGTTTGCCTGCAGAGTAAATAGCTCTTTTACTACTTCTGGAAGCTTCCAGGGGAGAAAAAAAAAAAAAAAAGTCTTACATTGTTGTCCCCCTGCACATTCCCTGCAGCCCTTGACTTCAAGGTCTGGATTTTTTCAAAGACCAAGTTGACCTTCCTCTTCGTGGTGTCGTCATTATCTGGGTTCCTAAAAACGGGCAAAGAAAGGCAGCTGTCACAACTGGTTGAACCGGCAAATCTCGGGCGGATCAAGGAGTAATGGCAGGCATAACAAAGACAGCCTTCCATGACCGGAACGACTTAGGGAGGGCGGTACCACGCGCTCCATCACCCTCCTCGTTCATTCACTTAATCGCTTGCTCACTTTTTGCTCACATTTTGATAGGATGAAAGGTGTCTTTGGGGAAAGAGAGATTTAAACTCATGGCCTGCAATAAATCTCACAGCCCATTATTACAATATATAACCAGTATTTTCAGCAATATTTCATTACTAGCACATGAGTAACCAATGAAGGTAAAAAGCCCGGAGCTCTGTGTCGGCTCGGGTATTAGGTTTCACTTCTTGTCGTCTTTCCATCATGGCGTTACACTCATAATTAAAGCGCGGCTCCGCCACACGGCCGCGTTCAGCCCCGGGGCTCAGAAGAACAATGCTTTCTGTGTGGATTAGTCACGACAGGCAGGAGTGATTCCACCAAAAATGGGGCAGAAAACAATTTACATGTATTAAAAACGAAAATGCGCTCTTAAGATACACTGACATTACATGCCTTAATTAAAATTCTATGGGATAGAATTTTATCCCAATATTTATGACAACCAGCTCCGCGTTCCCGTTTCCTTCCTCTTAACTTGCCATGCATTGAGATTGGGCTCCAACCAAGTAACAGCCTCGGGATTATGGCCTTGCTTACCAGCCCCCCTCCCCATGACCCAGAATGCACTGGTCCACAGCTAAGTATGCTCTATAACAGCCCCCTCCCCATGACCCAGAATTCACTGATCCATATCTAGATTTCTCCCATCACAGTCTTCCCCCTATTGTCTTAATCAGATCAGCTGTGATGCTGACTTTCCACACTGGGGGGGCGTTGGGTGGAACAGGAGAGCCTGAATGCTACAATTCTTGAGAAACAAAAGAAAAAAGAAAAAAAAACACACACTACTCCGGCCTGCATGCAATTACAACGACGTGGGATTTTTCCATGTTTCTTTATGGAGGTCTACAGAGCAGAGGGAGGCCAGGAGGTAAGATTTCAAAATAGGCACGGAGGAGTTCAGGCCCTGGACATCTGTGGAAAGCACTTGAGCAACCAGAGCTCTGGTGCAACGTGGAGGAGCACAAATCATACACAGGCTGACCGATGAGAAACATCTACAGCTCACACAGGACCCTGGAAAGGAATGCTGTAAACCAAGCAGGGGCAATGTTTGCACACAAAAAGCTCTCAGTCAAGCGAGCCTGAAATGTGGCATGAGTTTGTTCCTCCACTGTTTGTTCACGGTTCCACCCATCAATCATAACGTGTAGTTAACAGTCTCCGAATTGCCTGTAGAGTATGTGGGTGTGTGCGCGCAATGCGCCGTCACCCCCCCCGGGCGTCTCGTGAGCTTTCCGGGATGAGCTCCCCCCCCCCTCCAGGAACCCATGCTGGATGAGCAATTACGAAAAGAGCAGCGTTCACGAGATATCAGCGACTTGGGAATACGCCAAAGGCGATGGCCACCACGGCGATCCAGGCCCCAGCCTGCTTACCCATCCTTCAGGTAATTGAATAATATCTGTTTCGCCGTCTCTTCGTTGGTTTGCTGCGAAAGCGTCTGCTGATCTTTCAGCAGATCAGGAGTCACCTGCAGAAAGACAAGCAGCCAATGACGATGGCTTCTCTTAGGCCCCATTTATGATTAACTGCTCACTGCATGACGTCTCATCTTACCCCTTAGAAATGGATAATTTAGTGAACTTGATACATTCCGAACGTTGTTTATTTGAACTAACACACACTAATTGCAATCCTCCATAAAACCTCATGAATAATTATGCATTATTTATTAATGTAATGTAAATAGTCTTGTGCCGCTTAACAACGGGGAACATCATAGTGTACTTACGCAAACCTAGGTGGTATAGGCTACTAGGCACCTAGGCTATATGGGATAGCCTAAATAATGATAAAAATTAATAACTTATTTATGTATTTATCAAGTATTATGTACTGTACATTATTCAGCTCCGCTATAACCTCACGAGCGTTTGTGTGGTCCATCGCTGACCGAAACGCCGTTATGTGGCGCATAACCGTAAACGCCTCCCATCGATAACATTTACCGGATTGTCCGCGTCGTTCTTCTTGGAGCTGCTAATCATGGACACGGCCGGGGAGGCCGCCGCCATGCCTGTTAAGACTTTGAAAGACCGTATGGATTTCGGCTCGTCTCCTCCCTTTGACTCCAGCGGCAGTGTGGAAGACCTGCTCACTGCAGTCCTGCAGCCCAGGGCGGAGCTCGCACTGTGGAGCGCAGTGCCCTGCGGGGAGCCTGGAGCACTTCTGCCCCGAGCCACAGCGCTTGCGCCATCCTTGCCCCTAGGGGGCGATGTGGGACCGCTGAAGTCTTGGGCCAGAGCCCCCTTGAGCTGCCGCAGCTGTGAGGGCCGGAGCACATGCTCGGTGGACCGGCCCTGGTTCTTGCTGAACTCCTCCAGGTAATCGGTGTCCCCTCTGATACCGAAGGGAAAGGCACTGTCCACGCTGCGGGACCGCTTACGCTCCTCGGGGTTAATACGATTTCGCCGCCCCGCCCGGCCCCTGCGTTGGAGGCCTTCCTTGCCATCAAACTTGTCAATTAGCTCTTCCACCGCCTTGATGGAGCCCGTGTCGATGTCACGGCCCGTGCCCGGCATGAATGGGATGTACCGTCGGTTCTGGTGACGATTGATGGGGTCTGAGCCCAGGGATTCCAGTGGGTCTCCAAGGAGAGGCCTAGAAGTGGAGGAGGGAGATGAGGAAGAGTGGCTGGAATGTTGGGATTGCAGCACGGGACCGCTGGAGTCGTGCCGGCGAAGCAGCAGGACGTCCGGCTTTCGGCGACTGCGCTCCAGGCTTGAGCCGGTACTGGTGCTGGCCGGCGGCGCCACTCTGGCCTGCTGACCCGCATCAGGGGCAGATGGGGCCAGGGCGGCAGCTTCAGTTTGTGGCTTCTGTTGATCCTGAGAGGTGGGCTGGACCGGCTTCTGGGGCTTTGCCTGTTGATGAGGGGGGGACTGGACCTGTGTCTCAAGTTGCGGTTTCTGCTGAACTTGGGCCTCGGGCCGGACCGGCTGTCGGGACTGGGGCGTTGGTTCTGGTAAGAGCATCTCCTGGGTCTCAGGCTGAACCTGGAATGCAGGCCTGTCTGGTGACGGCGCATGTCGCCGAGGGAGGGACTGGACCTGTGCCTCGGACTGCTGTGGGAACCGGTCCTGGTACACTGGTGTGGCAGAGGTACCGGGCTTATCCAAGCTGGGGGACATGCCGCGAGTGAGTTGTGAGCAAGGGAGACTCCCAGTTTCGGATAGGGAAGCGGGTCGGGGCGTCAGAACAGGAAGATCCTCCAGGTTTAGACTGTTGTTCTCAGGGTCGTACGGCCGGAGCAGCTCTGGGTGTCTCTGGAAGTTCAGCAGGGTGGATGGCTTCTTCTGTGACTCCTGGAACTCAGTCACCCCATTGTGGGACCCAGCAAAAAGCATCTGCTTGTGTGACCTGTACTCCACAAGAGAGTCATCTGGGTGCTGCTCCCAGGGAGGGGTGTATCTGTCCTGGCCGTACTGCTCGGCAGGGTCCCCGTCGGCGCTGTGCCCATTGCTCTCGAGTTCCTTACAGGGCGAAGGCTCCCGCTCCCGGTTGTTGAGCACCACGTACGGGTGCCCGCCGATGCCCTGCACGCGGATGCTGAGGCCATATCTCCCAGGTCCGCTGCTCACGGGTCTGCTTGGGCACTCGTGTGCCAGGTAGGCCGGAGGTAAGCTGCCACCAGAAATGCCGCCGACTCGATAAGACTCCATCTCCATCAAAAAAAAAAAAAAATTATAAAAAATCCCCGTCACTGGATGGAAGATTCACAGCTGCAAACAAGTACAGGAGCTGGTTACTGACAGAAACGAGACTTTTTTTTAACATTTTGAAATATTACAAATGAACAGTCATGTGAGACACTGAACTACAGACTTTAGTATATTTAAGTACAAGAAGCATGTCACTTCAAAATACAGAATAAGCCACAAAAAAAATCAAGCTACCACCAACTTAGAGAGAGGTAAGGATGCACTGATTACAGCGCATTGCTGCCCCCACCACACGATAAACCACCTCAGGGATGAGAACCCGAGTGCAACCATGTCGCAGGTGATACCTCAGCACCACACTAGTACAAATGGACCAGTGGGAATTTCCACTGGTGGCTGGAGTGCCAATCCTGCCACCAACCCTCAGATTTCCTCATAAGTTGGAGGACCTGCTTACAGAACTGGATGTAGATTGACGTCATACCCAGAACAAAGCAATTGTAGGTTAAGGGTCTTACTGAAGGGTCCAATTGAGTAGGATGACTCCTGGCATTCACAGGATTCAAACCAGCAACCTTCTGATTACTGGCACAGATCCCTACCCTCAGAGCCACTACACCACCCACCAACTTAACCAAGAGAAAAAAAAAAAAAGAGCCGCCGCATTTATAGAGAAAAAAACAGCAACAACTAGCAAAACAGTAAACAATACTTGGGGCAATTTAAAATGTTGTGGCTAAAAGGAAAGACTAGTGCATATACAAATTTTATCCACGATCGCCATCGCTGCATCTCAAGGCGATTCCTGTAACCAATTCATACCGACAAGTGCTCTGAGGTTAAGCAGCTCAATCAGAGGCGGCACTACGCCCGCATGCATCCTGATATTTCATCCAGACACAGCTGGTAAGATGTTCCGTTTTCCTTAATTACTACTTATCACATGTGCACTCGTGAAAAGTATCAAATGTGTGTCAAGTCCCACTGTCAAGATGGATTACCAGAGGAAAAGGGGTTGCCATGGTTACGGACACCGACCCAAAAGGCGTCCCGAATGGGGCTTTGCCAGATCACTCTTGAACAAGGTACCTTTCTGAATTTCACCCCAAATTAAACTGCCAGAAAACAAGGCAGCTATGGTTAGAGTCGCTGAAATGACAGAGCCAATCTGAAGAGCAGTCATTACCGAAAGCCACTCATAAAACACACACTGTTGGGGTTTTTTTTTTTTTTTTTTTAATTAGCCCCAGTAGGCTACCCAGCTAACACATCAAGAAACCATCAAACACAATCGTCTGGAGACACACTCCCAGGGGACTTCACATGTCCATCAAACATCTTCAACAAGCTGAATAGAGGGACTGTTATTCAGCCATCTGCACTCTATACACACTGGAATTCATATTTAAGAAGAGCCCTATCCGGCCAAGTGCAAGATACAAAGATAAATAAAAAAATACAAATACTGAACAGACGCAATGAGTTGCCTTCCAGGATAAATGAAACAATATAATAAAAAGTGGAATAGTACAGGGTGTCTATAGATAAAATATCTTGCTGTATTTACAGTGGGACTGTGGGCTCCACAAAACGTCACTGTTTATTGGTGCACATCATGTATGAAAGAGAGAGCAGGGAATGAGCAACTTCATAAAAGTTTGCATAAGAGTCCACAAATTGGGGATCTGTGGTAACCTAACATTGTGGAAAAACTCAATTTCAGTCCCAAGTAACATGCTTTAAGTAACAAGATTTTTTTTTTTCTTTATTCAAGAACTCTCTTTCAGAAAGACCAGGTAAATACCAAGCGATCAGAATTCAGGGGCCATTCTCCAAATCAGAGTTCAGTTATCTGTTCAATCAATCCTAATTAAGAGGCAGGTTGGGACACAAGCCAGCAGAGAGATGGGACAGGGGCAAAGCCTGGTGACACGTCTCACTGGAGGTCAAAGGTCAATGGAGCAAGAATAAGGCGGCCGGCTCATTCTTTGGGGTATACATGACAGGGGGAAGGTACAGTACTAGTGCGCTCCATTTTGGAAAGACTGCAGAAACAACCATATATCCAGTTACAGTCTATTTTAGGCACCTACACCTGAAACAATGTAAAAATATATACAGTCAAACAATAAGAATATACAAAGAACAGGAGGATCTGTATTTAATACTTCCTTCTCCAAGTTGTCTGGCACATCTGGCTGTTATATGGAAAAAACACAATTACTGGCACCGTTTACTTTATTCTTGCACAGCTCCATGCAGTGATTTACAACACAGTTATAAAATGTTTGTGCGAGGCAACCAAAATGCTATAAGTTTGGTTTTGATTATTACCGCATCAAGATTTGCCGAACACTAAGGATCACTTACAAGCAGAGCACGTCAGACAATGATAATCAGGGCCAGAGGAGTACGTCAAAATACAGTATGAACTACTACTTCATATATTCTTTTTGGCAGAGAGACGCAAAACTTCAAGCTGTTGGCCACTTGTGTGACATTTGATCTTCACACATTTCCGGTTGTTACTAGATTGCTGTGGACATGCCTGGGGGTCACAATTAAAAATGCACAAAACAAGCTGCACATGAGCCATTCTGGTATGGAAATAAGCAGACCATGCGAAGCAATTGCTTCCTAGCACTAAACAAAGTAAGGAACAAAACTAATACTATCAAGCAGGAGGCTCAGTGTGCAGTCAGGGGCTGCTGGGGGGAACCAACAGGATCTTCAGAAGTGCTGAAATCCAGCCCTGAACTACCTAGAACCTAAACCCTAAACCCATGTTTGTAATCCACCTGTTGTAATCAGATATTCAGATCCTACAAGTTGAAGTTCCAGTATCACCCCACCACAAGAATCTGAATCTCAGTATGCCAGGTTTTGGTATGTACTCGATTGATTGGGGTTCATCTGAGAAAGGGAGTTATTTAAGCTCAAAAAACAAACAGGAGGTCTGAACAATGCATCTCAGACAATTAGACCCCATGCAACTTGAGACAATGGGGTGTTAATCAGTGGTCTCCTTTCAGGGCTACGGATAACAACATGCCATGTCTGTCCAAACAGTTAAGATACAAAACTCATCGCTCTATCACCATTGCACCGAAAGCAAATGTGAAAATGGAAACAGGCAAGGTTACATTCCAACTGGATGCCACAGCCAAAGGGCGGGGAGATAAATCCCAAGTTAAAATGTACCGTACATCGAAGTGCAAAACAGATGCGACCAGATACACAAACCCGTGGAAGTGATTTGAGGTGAACTCTTGCACCGGGACGGACACGATCCAAAACAGCCTTGTTACAAATGTTCCAAACTGTCCCGTTTTATTTTTCTTCTTATCTTGCAATAATCGCTCCATTTAGACGCCCTGGTAACGACAACAATACTCTGGGGAACATCAGACTTTCCAGTGCTCAGGGAAGGAAAGAGAACAATGTGGGCGAGTTAAACAGCTGCATCGCCTTATCCAGAGGAAGGCTGGTTCGGCATCGAAAAAATAAAGGATGACAACAATAGCTGATCCAAGCCCACGGAACACGTGTATTTCCAGGGCACCATGCCGTGCACCGAGGTGTTAACGCAGCTCTTTTCCGCTCATTGTCCGAAAGACTAGGAGACGCCTCTCCCGGTCCTCCTGTCCGGGTAATCGAGCCAAAAGTGGCCAAATTCAGGTTGCATGAAAAAGTATTTAGATAATCAAAGAAAGTACCACTATCTGACCTATGCGTTTACCCGACTCATAAAGCAGAATTGTGGTGAAGGCGGAGCAGCCTTCAGCAAAATGCGCCTCTCAACAGCTGATAAAAGCTGATAATGTACAGAAAAAAAATGTGAATTACGGATAAAGCAAAGAATGTGACAACGAGGAGAAATTAGAGATCAACAGCTTTCAATTCCTATTTAGGCGTTTACGTTAAATTAAAGTCGACAAAGAGCCTTAAGAAAAACGATTTCATCAAAATGCTCGGCGACAAAACTTTAAGTCACTTTCGATCTATGACTCGCACCATAGTTATTAGCAAATTACTTAAAACGTCCATTTTCCCCAAAAACAAGCTCCGTTTGTTTCAGAGTCTTGGGAAATGTTCACGACGCACACAATCTGATAAGTAATTCAGAAAGAAAGCAATATCGCGGCTGCTGTTTATTAGATTGCAACACTTTATATTAAATATTAAGCACTAATGACTGAGTAATAGTATGAAATGTGGTTTTAAAAAGATATTTCCGGGCATAATAGCTTCAGGTTAACTCGCCCAAGACGATGGTCGGTGTTGGTTGCTATATTTACTAATAAGAGCGCCACAGCTACTGGAGATACGTAACTTCGGCAAATTAAATCTGGGTCAAGGTGATTAAAAAACAGTTAGATAAGATCAGCAAACGGCGACTATCACAATTATGTCGGTAATTTTGCAACAGTTAGCAAGTTAGCTTTAATGGTGTTGCTGGAGATGCAACATGTGCTTCCAGTACCCAAACCAGTTTCAGCATTCCTGTTTAAAAGTAGGTGACACAAGTAACTAGAAAGGCGAACATCACGTTTCTTTTGCACTGGTGAACTACGGTGGAAGAACCCCAGCTAAAAACCATCCGCATCGTTCCCACGCCGTGCTTATTCCAGCACTTAAGAGACAAACTAAATACTTACCAGTAAATGACTTAACACGCAGCAATCCGGATTGCCTTAAGTCTCAGCGGAAAGTCTGAAGTTTTAAACAAAGTGCCATCCTTGTAGAAGATAACCAAAACCACTTGTTACAACTGCCTGGCTAGGCAAATCAACTCCAACAAGCCCGAAGGAGAAGTGGATCCCGCCCCCCGCCGAAGCCCGTCTCGCCTTTAAATCCACCCTTTCTAGTCCATAACTAGCAGGAAACTTCGGTGTAGCTTGTGTGCGCTGATCTGATCCAGGAACAGTTGTCTTCAACTTAAACCATCTAAGTAGTTAAAGGTGAAAGAGGGAAGGTTCGAGTCAGAAAGTCACATAAACACCCTAAAGCACTTTTCACGGATCTCCATAAGGTAGCAATATTTTCTGCGTTAACTTTTGAAATACAGAATGTCACCGGGATAAGCAGTTGGAAGATGGATGGAAATACCGTGGTTGCCAAAAATGACAACGATATGTAACTCATTAAGGAATTATTCTTGTTATCCATGATACTTTTTGCAACAATTCATCTCTGTGACAAAACTTTTAGTACGAGGTTGACAACCTGAAAGAAAATGCGTACCCTTTAAACCTTTCATCTTTCTTTACAATTTTGCTGGAGTTATGCCTTTTTACACAGCCATAATAAGTAACAAACAGAAGAGGTACATCTTGAATACGTGCAGTGTACATTTTAGCTTGGTTGAGTCTGAAGTTCAGTAAAAAGTTCTATAGCTCCATCTAGTGCTCATTTACATTTATGCAATACGGCGGACATTAATGCGTTTAAATCTCAAATAGTCAGACTGCATTCCGCTAGTAACAACCATTAAACAATTAGAGAGTGGCAAATAACGTAAAATGTCCATCACAGCCCTTCTTGTATAACAATTTAACGGAAATTGCTCAGAATGTAACGACAATCTGCAATACGTTTCCACATTTAATTCTTTATCTTCCTCGAATGCTAATTAATTTAGAAAAAAACGCTTTTACTTCATAAATCATAACCACGAATGCGCATATCATTCCAGTTTTCAAAATATAAAAGTGCTTCAATGTGACATTCGATTACAAGAACAACAACGTTGTTTTTCCATTATCAGCTTAGAAAATAAATCATATTAAAATAGTAATTTCAAGGATTTGCCAATCATTTATTTCTCACTACTGAGACACAGAAATATATGCACTTAATGTCAAGGCTAGCTGCCCCTACTTTAGCTGTGTTTTGACTCACTGACTTCATTTGTTTCAATCGGTGTGAGAAAAGTATAAATCGCTACAGACTTTAATCCGAACTGCCGAACACGGTATAGAGTTACAGGGGAACACAAAGGGCCACTGTCTAGTACCGAACTGCTGCAGCTGGTCCAGGGCGCATGCGCAGTAGACTGTTTTTTGCTGCTGGACCGTGTCCGTCAAAGAAATGCGCTGGTTCACCATAAGTGCTTCCCAGTGTCTCTAGATGTTCTTAGTAATGGCACTGAAAGAGAGTAATCGTGACAGGGCTTCATAGAAAACACGAATTATGCTCTATAAATGAATCTCCTTTAGTGTGCCATAACACTGAGACCGTTTTTTTTTTCACTGTTTCTCTCAGTCGTTGTATGAATTCTCGTATAACAATGTCAAACAATATAATCTGTACATGCGCTTCCAAGCAAACCAAAAGGTAAATTTAAAAAGGATGCATATCTAAACTTTCCGGGTATTATTATTATTATTATTATTATTGTGTGATATTATTATTATTGTGTGGTGGTTCCCATGCTGACTAGCCGCTCCTCCATATACAATTTTACTTCTAGTGATCGAAGTATCACGCAGATCTGTAGTTGAAAAAATATAAATGATGCATTTCTTTGGAGCATTAACAATCAGTATTTTGTGGTATAAAAAGGGAACTAGTTTTTATTATTGTTTTCAGTACTGAACGTGGACGATTGGTATGACGCTACAGACAACAGGAATCACTGGAAGCCAGAACCATTCCGTCAACAGGCCCCCTAGCGGTTAAATGTGGACGCCTCGCAGTGCTGGGTTCCAACACGGTGGTCCCACGCTTAAACGAAACACGCTCATTTCCCACTCCTATAACTGACCGTGACTAACTCTCCACAGCATTCCTGGGGGGTATTCCAGAAAGCAGGTTATGTGACATACCCGGGTAAGTTTAAGGGTAAGTTAGTGGATAACCTCAACTTTCGGTTCCAAAAACGGAGGTTAACTTTCTGGGTATGTACGTAACCATAGCAGCTTACTCCCTGAAGATAACCTGCTCAGTAGCAGGTTATGTTCCAGGGTAAGTTTGTTGCAGAAGGTTACTGAGCATGGCGTGCCCTTTTGATGACGATCCTGTGAACGTGGAGGCATAAATTATACAAGGTTTTTTTCGCCGGGAGAGAGTTATAAGACCGCGTATTGATGTCTTGTCATTTCCTAATGATTATTTGAAAAAGCGTTATCAGTTTTCAAAAGAATCGTTCATTTACTTAACATCTCTTGAAACCGCATATTGCAAATGTCACAAACCCAAACCGCGGGTCTGCGCTTAGCACAGAAAACATTCTGTGCATAGCACTTCGGTTTTTTGCGTCAGGGCATTTTTTGTACAATATGGGCGACGCAGAGCATATAGGAAAGGCAACTGTGTGTAGAGCCGTTCGCACAGTATGTCTGGTACTTAACGCTTCTTACACACGTTTGTACAGTTCCCTGTCCATAAAGCTCTGCGTGTTATTAAAGAGGAATTCCACAGAGTGGTAGGTTTGTCCTTTGTAGTAAAATCTATGATGCATATTTAATATATAGTCATACTATTTATATCTATAGCCTACATGTATTCATCCTGCACACACACACTTGATGCTTCCCTATATGACTTTCTATTTCAGGGTTTCCAAATGTAATTTGGAATACATGTAATACATGTATAGTGACAATAAAAGGCATTCATTCATTCATTCATTCATTCATTCATAATTGGGTGCATTGATGGCACCTACATTCCTATTAAAGCTCCTTCAATAAATGAGGGAGACTATGTTAATAGATAGATAGATAGATAGATAGATAGATAGATAGATAGATGTCTTTATTGTCACTATACAAGTACAGCGAGATAGCGGAGGAAATCTAGTCATAGTATCAATGTGCAGGTAACTTGATTTTGTATCCTTAATTTTTTGCCTTGTTAAAATCATCAAACTCATTACTTTTTCCACTAACTATAGGTAATCAATTATCGTGTAATCAATTACCTTTTTGCAGAATGTTTTTGTGTTTCATTTTGACTTGGCTCAAAGTTCTTCTGTCTCCAGAAGGATTACACCTTATTAAATAAGAAACCATATATTCCTAGTCGATACACATTGTTATTTTAACCTAAAGAAATGAATGGCAGGAAAAGTAAATGCTTTCATAGCGATTTAACAGTAAAAAGGATGCGGAAGGGTTATGTGTTTAATTATTTTGCATTATAATAAAAGGGGAGGCGATGTCAAATTTGCAATTTAATACACACGCATTTACTCTGTCCGTTATTTTTTGCCAAGCCAACTCTTTCTTTAGCCGATGCAGCCGTATTGCTTTTTTTCATTATTATTGGCTTGAATTCCTCATATGCGTGCATTAAAACTTCCAACTCCGCCTCTGTGAAGTATGCCGCTCTCTTTTTTTCACTTTGATTTTCCATTTTGACTCATGAAATCGGCGATCAATTGAAAGCGTCTTTATGTATGCACGGTGCACGCGCATTAACTCTGGGTAACCAATAGGAGGTTGATTGAACTTACTCTTCTCAGGTGTTTTGGAACCGACATACTCATGGTATGCGGGTTTGGGGTATATCAACCCAGAGGTTAAGATTTACCAAATGGTAAGTTAACCAAGCTTTCTGGAATACCCCCCTGGAGTCCAGCAGGAACATTTATTTACACGGCTGCATGGATCTGCTATTAAGGTCCTCTAGGCATTACAAAAACATCACAGACACTATGGGAAATGGTGAAAATTATCCGTTAGGAAGCAGCTGGACTGAAACAGAACTACATCATTGCGAATGTTGATTTTAAGGACACTAGGTCACTCATCAGGCATTTCAGAGGGATTCGTTTATTGCATTCCTTGTGAGAAGTGCAATGAACTTTACATCCAAAAGAAAAAGGGATCTTCAATGATAGCTTCATGAGAACACCTCTGTACAATCGCGACAATGGAATATCCAGTTCCAGTAGCCAGATATTTTAACTGTGATGGATACAACAATTGATAACATTGTGAGCTGTTGCTATAGAACCGATGTTTTGAGAAAACAAAAATGACTATCGACTCATCTGCGGGGCAAAAATTTAATGACTTAATGGAATGTGTATTGCGTGAAGAACTGGCCTTTCTGTGAATACAAATCTGTTTGCTATAGTTCAGCTTTGGTAGCTCTCATAAATGCTGTTTATATAAATGTTAATGAAAACCTAACCTAATCAGAAACATATTTTATCTGTGTTGTGTATGAATTATATTTATATAGATAGTTCAGCCCAGGTATGTGTTTCAGGAAAGTTTTGACAGGAGTTGACATACAAATGGGTACCAGCTCAACAGGTATTTTAGAAAGATGACATGCTGATGTCATTGTGCTACACTCTAGCCATAGACGTCACACCCATCAAATAATTATCCCAATTTACACCTCTCGCTGAGAACTGGACAGGACTGGCTGGAACTCCTACTCACACACACAGCCCTGATAACACTGTGCAGATGTTTTGAGTCTTCTGAGCTCTGGGACATGCTCTGCGATTTAGATTTGTCTTTTAATTGCAGTAACAGGGCTAATGTCACCGAGGAGGAATGTGCAGAGCGTTCATTGTGAGAAACAGAGGAATTCAGCTATACAGCACAAAGGGCATTTTCTCATGGCTCATTTTGACTGTGCGCAGGTTTCCATTCATTTTGACTCAGAAATGCTGGAAAGGTTGAGTCTAATCATCTTACCATTTATATATCTCTTCATTTTTAATTTTGTTTATAGCAAGGAGATTACTCGGGCTTATATTATGCATTGTTGCTTTCCTAATTATGAACGAAGATTATTTTGGTTCAGGATGTCCTCGTAATCTAGAGTAATTAGATACTTTTACTATAAACTCACTCTCCATGACAACTGAACTAGATTTTATCATCGTGAGGGAGAACAAACATTTTTAAGCCTGTCATTTTGGTTAAGCAGTAGTTGAGCAATTGTTGATTAATAGTAATTAGACCCATTATAGCAAACAAAAGATTGTGTATTTTGACATCATTATAAAATCAGTGCAACAAATGATTTGACTGCTTGTGAAATTAGCTGTGGCTCTTTGTAGAAAATGCTGTCATTTTCCCTCTCTGTGTAATCAATTACCCCAGTGTACCAGAGAGCTGAGGGAGGTGAACATATCCATTTGTCCAGTGAAGAGTTTCGCCCAGGACTGGTAATTACAGGAGCCCTTTCAGAACTAAGGGACCCCTGGTCGCTGTCACTGTGGGATATGCAGACATTTTCTAATCATACATACCTCGTGTGATTCGCAATGATAAACATCTGGAAAAAACAGGTCTCAAGCATAGAATAATGTTCCATAGTATATTTATGATGGGGGATGGATATGACTGTTGGCTTGAGAAGCATGTAACATGTGACAGTGTGGCAGTCACGAGTCAACCAAACACAGAGGCACAGAAACAACATCATTCTGGAGAAAGACAGATGGCGGATAACATAAGAAAGGAACGAAAAGAAATGCTCATACAGTTTTGTTAAAAAAATGGCACATTTATTGCTACATAAATGTTATATACATATTTTTTCCTGTTACAGAGACAGAAACCATTGAACTTCTTGCAGCTGGTGTCGTGATGTGCATCAACAATACCTTGAATTTTGACACAGGTACAAGTCTTTAATCAACCGAGAGTGGAGGCTGGAGACCTAGATGAGAAGCACACCATCTGAACCACTGAGCTTGTTACAATACCCCATACATACTAGACTGCAACTACAATCCTACTATGTTCTTTAGGTTGCTATTTGTAAATTTCTGATAATAATGGACAGGTTATGGTAAATAACCCTACATCTTTACTACCTAATATAGTAAAATAAAGTAAGAAACTTTTTTTTTTACTGAAAACTTTTGATTTCAAAAATCTAGAAAGAGTAATATTTAGAATTCAAGAAACTTTCTTACAAGATTATTGTATAAAAGACTAACTACAGTAAAAATAAGCCAAATGTTGTTTTTTTTTAATTCAATATATTTTTTATATTCATGGAGGAAAGCTTGTGGGCATATGCTGAAGCTTAACAAAGCCAAAACAATTACAAAGAAACAAAAACAAGAAAAAAAACATAAAACAAAAAAACACAAAAAGCACAAAAAATGGAAGGGGTGGGGAATTTCAGGCCTGGGAGTGAAACAGAAGCCCATGTTTTTCTGGAAACATCTTGAACCTCAGAATACTGAAAGGTAGAACAAGGCTACACCTACAATGGAGGGAAAGGGGCCGCGTGTCACTGTCCCCCCGTCAATATGTTCTTGAGGGCGGGGCCTAGCAAACGTGCCTTTCTTAGCCACCTGCCTCAGTGTTATTTATAGAAGCTTTTGTTCTTTTATTTAGCTGATTGTTATTCCGAACGTGGCAGCCTTGTTTGACGACGGAAGACGGCGAATGCAGAGAACCTCGCTGAATGCAGAGCCAGGAGAGGAAAGCAAACCCAAAAGAGAATGAAGTCTGTACACGCACACACACGCACATACACACGCACATACACGCGCACATTCACACACACACACACATAATAATAAGATGAAAGGATCGACCACTCTATTCCCTCAACAGATCTTGACATAAAAAGAGAAATGGATATATGTTCAAAACTGCTTTTGTTCATCGTTTCACTGTCTGTCTAAGCAGGGGTGGAGGGACGGGGGGGGTTACACTGTCTGATTCTTATGCCCCCTAGCTGTACCTTGCAGTAAGGGGCCCTTCTACACACAGCTCTCCTAGAACTCTTTAAAAGTGTATTAAGTGTTTAGTATTTTGCTGCTTAGATCAAACGAACAAACAAACAAGAATAACAATAGTCCAAAGCCATTCTAAATAACTTACAATCTCCATCTGCTTATTCCACACTGGACATTACAAGCTTTTCTATGAAGCCTAGAAAGTATTATTTGTTTATAATTACAAATAATAAAAAAAAGAACTTGACATACATAAGTATGTATTTTGTGTTTTTTTTTGACAGCAAGATAATGATGCGATGCTTGAACTCAGGCCAGATGAGACAATGGTCATCGTTTCGCTTACATGTTGGTGACCTCTGATGGTGCAGTTAACGGCGTGACAGAAAGGGCTGGAAAGTCGGGGTAGAGACTTGGCCAAGGCCGCTCAAATAACCAGAGCAGAAAGCATACATATAAAACAAACGGCGGTAACAGAAATATGTTTTTTTTTCCCTCTTACACTGAACACTATATGGCAAAGGAATAAGACGACGTTAGGGTTCGTTTACACAGCCAGGGGGCCGCTAAAGCCTTCGCTCTCTCTGCCGCTTCTGATCCGCTTAAGTGGCCCCTGGGCTACCTGGGGGTGGGAGACAGAACGCGGTGCCCTAACCCAAGCGGCTCGCCCTGCCGGCCATCGGGGGGCTCGGTGCTCTCCGCCAGATTCAGCAGAACTGGCAAAGCGCTCCATCAACCCTCCCCTCCCCTCAGGGCTTTTAAAATACTTGTGCAATATGAAGTTTTCGCTCCAGTTGCACCCATGTGGTAATACTGGGATAATGCGTGGACCCTTCTTCGAACAGGGGCTATTATTATTATTATTATTATTATTATTATTATTATTATTATTATTATAAAAAACTCCAGACTGCATTTGATCTTTCAGTTGACCTTTGCAGAGAACCACAGCTCATCGTCCTTGGTGCAGCATTCCCCTGCCGTACTCATAAACGAATGACACCATGTTGGCGTATTGCTCCAGCTGTCGACGGTAACGGTCAGTCCAGGAGCATTCTGCATGGACTGAACTAAACAGACGACAAGTTAAGTATGTTTCGGCTATTTGCTGAAATCTGTGGAATGAATTTAATATGCATTTTTCTTAAAACAATAGTCTGCGTTCTCAGATGGGAAATTAATTTCTCAGCCTGAACTGGTTAAAAAATAATAAAATGTACAAACTTCCTCGTCCGGCTGTCAGGCCCAGTCAGATGGGACAGGACAGATTTCTGGTACTCTGTGAGACGGACCAGGACCCTGGCCGACAGGAAATCGCCTGAAACATCATTAGCCTCTAAAAGCGACGTCATAACTTTCCCTGTAGACACAGACTGTTTTTTTTTAAACCTCAGTAACACAATAAATAAAAAAACAAAAACAAACAAATGTGGTTACAATGCATTCGTCAATTCAGTTTAGGCACAAGTCCACTTCTTCCACGCCTGGAGGACGGAGGATCTCCTCAGCCTCCGATTGTTCAGATACGACACGCCGCGTGCAAACAGAGTGATATGTGCTCAAGTTTTTACTCGTGGGCAGAAATTCGCTGATCAACTTGGGGGGGAGGGGGGTGGAATCTTCGCAGGGGGAGGGAGCGGGACGCTGCCAGTTTTACTCAATCTCAGGATTGCTTTTGCTGGATTTTTGCTTCAAGTGGTTTGTCTTCTCAAATTTTTGTCACGATCGTGAGTCCTGTCTGTCCTCAGGAAGCAAGGTCAGCCATTCTTTATCATACAGATCTAGATGAGTTCATCTACAGGAGAGAACGAAACATGAAGTGTCCGGGTTACAGATAATCATTCCACAAAAACATGCACCTTCACAGAGAATGACAGATATTCTTCTTTAAATAAAACTAAACAAAAATAGTGTGGTGCACGTGAAATGTAACCTAGACAGCACGAATAAATAAAGCAAAGTCTTCCTGTTTCTCGCAGGCTAAGCTGAGTAGAACGGACAGATGGGGGGCAGCACCAGTACCTAGAGGCTGCTCAAAGGTGGCCCATAGGGTTGGCTGTGTCGGCCAGGCCGGGGTGCACCCCCGGATGGGCCTGCTGGGGGTCCGCAGACACGCCGGACACCTTTTCCTCTTCTCTCCTCTTAAGACAGGCCGCTTTGGGGTTTAGATTCCTCTCTGTGGGTGGGAGAAGAAAGAGTTAGATCCTGAAGGGCCACAGAACGGGGTGAGCAGAGCAGGCATCTGGGCCTGCTTCCGTTCCGCAGGGCCGCGGCTCTCCAGGTCGGGCCGGCGCACTGACCTCGGACCTGCTGCTCCAGGCTGAGGATGACGGCCACGGCCTGGTGCAGGATCAGCAGCTTGGTCTGCGGCTTCTCGCTCTTCAGGTGCAGCTGGCACATGCGGCCCAGCTCCTTGAAGGCCTCGTTGATGTCGCGCACGCGCAGACGCTCCCGCGCGTTGTTGGCCATCCTGCGCTCCCGCTCACGCTCCGCCTTCTGCTCGGGGTTCAGGTCCTCGTCCTCATTGATACTGCTGTGGAGCGAGGCCGGGAAATGCGTCAGCCCCCCGCTGCAGCCATGTTGGCTCTAAACACCTCCACCCAGCAGGACAGGGGCCTTTACCTGGTTCGGGTCCCTCCCCTGGGGGTCTTCACGTCCCTCTTATCGCTCTCGTCGTCGGACTTGAGGTCGTCGGACGAGTGGTCCTGCATATCTTCCTTGTCTTGCTTCTCCACCTTGAGAGCACCTTGAGTGGACAGGGCTGTCCCGAGACCTAGGGCAAGGAGCACGGGGTAGCTCAGCCAAACGCGCATCCAGCTGTGCATTCGCACATTGTGGACACGCTGGAAATGCTTCCCAGGCAGCCCAGAAGGGCTCTGAATGGCGCCACTATTCACGCAGTGAGAGAACCAGCACACACTAGCCGAATGTATTTTCAGTCTTCTGAGCAGTGCCATGGACACTTGTTTATGCTGGGGGGGGGGGGCGGCATTGGCGGAGCCGGGGGGCTGACCTCTGAAGCCATCTGCCTGATGGTTGACGTCGGTGCTGGTAGCGGGGGCAGCGCTGGGCAGGCCGGTGTGATTGTTAAGACTGGAGGCTTCGTCACGGTGAGCCCCTCCCTGCCGGGGAGAAGACAAACAGAGGGACCGGTGAGAGCTGGAGGTCAGAGATGGCAGGAACTGACCGTGATTAAACTGTGAAAGTCGCTCAGAGCATCGTACCTTTCGCAGCCAAGTGAAAACTCTATTCAACACCAAAGTGCATGTACTGAATGATAAATCATTAAAAGAAAAAAAAAATCCAGCCAAAAGTTTAATTTGCGACACTTAAAGGAAAACATTCATTGTGGTTTGAGGAAATGTGGGAGCTGGATGACTTGGCATGGATAGGATGTGTTAATATCCAGTATTAACACTAGGGGGAGCAGGAGAGCCAAGCGGCAAGCCCTGTGTACCCAAGGAACGATTTGCAGCCTGCCTAATCACACGCTACAGATAACAATGGCTCATTTGCCTTGGACAACAAGTAAAATAAGTTTTTGACTTTTTTTTTTTCTTGCCAATATGTCTGATTTTCTTTTTCATGTGCTAAAAAAGTAATTTTTATTTATCAAGACAAATGGTCACATAGCTGCTATGTGAATATGCTGAATATGATAGAAAGAAACTGTGAAAGGTATTTTAATTACAGTTTATATAGTAAAATTTCTGGTCTCTCTGGTGAAGTTCTTGACTTTTTGAGTGTCGGCCATATTTATAATCTTCAAAGCTTATACTGTGAATACTCAACGAACAGTTTATTTTAATGGCACCCTTTTAAACCAGCCCCTTTAAATTAAAAACAGAGCATGGTTTCCCAGTTTCCACACTGGGGGGGGGTGCTGGGAGCTTGCCAGCCCCCACTAGAAAACCTGCACTGTCGTGTCACTCCTCTGTGGGATTATCACATGTCCCTGGGCCCTCTGGTTTCATTTTTGGGGAACACATGCGAGGTTGAAAGGAGCCCAGCGCTGCTGGTAAGGAGGGGGTCCCACACCCCCCCGCTTTCCTTTTTCTGAAGGAATGTGATTACAAGTCACTGTTGGCCTCTGTTAACCTCGGTGCCCCAAACTCCCTCCCCCAGTTTCTTCCAGGGCTAATCTCTGTGCTCTCAACAGGTGTCCAAACAAGTGTCTTTGTCTTGGGGGGGGGCTGGTGGTGGGGGTTCATTTGGGGGATGCGGGGCCAGGCAAGCTGTGAGGCCTTGACGCTCCGCATGGCCAGGAAGGAGCTCTGCCGTTTTATAATCGTGCTTGATTATCATACAGCTGAACCACAGTTCCGCGATACTGGGGGGGGGGGGCTTTAAGATGTCACCCTTTGGCTGGGAAGCGAGCAGGAATCAGAGTGGTGTTTATCTGAGCGGAGCCCCGGTTCACACAGGCCGCGTGCCTGCAGCCACGGCTGTTCACTCAGGCACTGCTGCGGCTCTCTAAGACCAGGCGGCCATTTCAGCTTCTCTACTTGAGAACGGACCGACCTTCTAAACCGAAGGCAGCAGAGCTACAGCAAGCCGACAGTGCAGAGTCATCAATGCTACACAGACTGTTCATCTTGTCACTATTAATGGCATCTCAATGTTAAGACAGGACGGACATTTCTAGAAACATGGTCAAGAAAAAAAAAGAACGTAGACATGCCTCCCATTCATTAAGGGCAGCCATGTTTCGACAGAGCTTTGTTGAGGGGGAGACTTCGGCCGGTGTAGGATTGCTCAGTCCTGCCTTTCTGCATTTCGTCCTCTTGCCTGCACCATGTGTGGTTATTTTAAAACTGCCTCACATCTGCGTTGAACACAGACAGCCCTCAGTGTCGCCTGAGCCAGGCCAGCTGCAGGTGAAATGACCACATTCCCACTTCAGGCCGTTAATGACATTCACGTGGAAAGGGGGGGGCGCCTCTCTGCTTCCCCGCTGCTTGTTTTCCTAGCCTGAACGCCACTCTGGACACAAGCGGGTCTCCAGACAGGCACCTCTCCTCTACCCACCTACAGAGTGGATCGATTCTACTTTCAAAAACACGTTTAATCCAAAAAGATCTTAATCCCGCACCCAGCCGAGTCTGCCCACTCCTCACCACTGATTTTCACATTTCGGGAAATAAGACGGACTGAATTATTTTCAACCGCCCAGGGATTAATCTAAAAATTGTTTCCTAAGTTGTTACTTCCACTACAGCTGTGCACAAATCCTCTTTCTCCTTAAAAAAAAAAGGGGGGAGGTTAAGGCGGGGGGAGCGTAAACAGCCGGCGTTTCTGTGCTCTCCTTGGCCACAGCCGACAGCCCCTGACGGAGTTCACCCCGCCAGCGTTTTCCAGAACAGCGCATGAAACCTTAGCCCGCGCAGCCTGCTTTTCCCATTCACTCTGTATATTCAACTTCAAGGGGGGAAAAGGCTCTGCCAGGCGTGACACATCTGGAAAAAATGCAAGTATAAGCTAAACTGTCCTCCATAGGAAAGACTCGGTTTCTGCACATGGCTGCGGCTCTGTTTTATTGGCCACCAGATTTTCTGCCCTCACACACACGCACACGCACACACACACACACACACACACACACACACACACACACACACATGCTTTAGAAGCAGAAAACTGAAAACAAGATGTGTGAGTAGGTGGCCAGTGTTTGTAATAATGGCCCCTTTGGATCCACGCCACAGATACACAGATGCTCTGATGTCTCTTCTGCGTTTTCTCAGTTTGATATACAGCTTTGCTTCATGGGAAAAATTTTATGGAGCTCAGAATCATATAGTGTAACCGATAAAAGAATTACACTTCCACTTTATCTTTTATTGTAAGACGCCACAAACCACTGTACCCCCTGCTCCAAAAACATCCGTTAATTTTTGGTAAATTTGCCCCGACACTGTCAGCGCGTATGAGTTCCCATCGTGCTCAGTGTGACGCTGTGGAGGGGTGGTTACCATGGCGGCAGTGCGGCCGGCGGCCAGCGCGGATGCGGGGTAGTTCGCTGCCATGGCCGCCACGGGCCCGTTGTGCGTCTGCCCCAGGAGCCCGTGTATGTCCCCGGGGAGGCCACTGGAGGCGCCAGCGTGCTTCTGCAGGACGTGGATGGCGTCATCTAGCCGGTCCAGGCGGTCCTCCATCCGCGACTGGGGGGGGGGGGGTTAGCCCGTTAATAAGTGCGTCCCAACGCCAATACAAGACACAGGTGGAGATGAAAATGATGACTGACGAACACGGAGCCATAATAAGGATGGAGGTAAGAAGACACCAAACATGGAAAATGGAAAAAACAAAAAACACGGTGAGTGGGGAAAACGACGACGACTGAGCTATTTAATTCGGGGGGGGGGAATCTGAGTGTCTGAGAGGAGACAGCATCCTGACACTGAGGGGGATCGTTACAAGGCAGCTGAAATGGCACCAGACAGACAGGCAGACATCTCTGTGATGCGCGGCGTCGGCGAGGTGATCGGACGGGGGCCGGGTGTGGTGAACAGGGGGGGTCGAGACGGGGTGGAGGGGCGTCACACGCGTGATGGGTGAAGCGGTACCTCGCAAACATCCTTTAAGAAAGACATGGCATCCTGCAGATGCTCATGGAGCTGCTGATGGACTCGGTTTTTCTGCCGGAGTCGACACAGAGAACAGGAGAGAGTAAGAAGACGTTCAGGACACTGCGCGATCCTACTGCCCTCTCCGCTGCCGGGATCATCCACGGGGGTGCGTGTTTGGGTGTGGGGGGGGGGGGGGGCACTAAATAAAAATTAAATGAGGACTGGCAGACAGATACTGCATGCAGATATTCATCGCAGCGCGACATGGTGGGAATGCACAGCGAAGGGGGCTTGGTAATCTCCCGTGTTAGAGTTTCTGTTCCCAAGTCATCCCAGGAATTCTGGAGCCGCGGCAGGGCTGGGGTGGTGGGGAGAGACACAGCTGTCTGCAGCCGGCCAGGGGGACCGGGGAACAGATGGCGGGTGACACACCCAGGGGGACAGGTATTGTTCGTCTGTGTAATGGTACCCCCCCTTGCGTGTGACTCCCCCATCGCTGCCCTCTGCTAACCCAATCGGCTTTGTGCCTGTTCATTAAAAAGTGCTCGGGAATTCAGGGCGGCGGGGGGGGGGGGGACGGGATGACGGAGCCTTACCAGGGAGTGCAGGGAGCTCTCGTAGCCAGGGGATGGGGGGGTCTGGCCAGCAGCTCGGGGCCACTGGCTGGATCCTGCAGGGAGAGTGGCTGCTGTTAGCACATGACGCCCCGACAACGACGGTAGAGGAGAAGGGGGGGGCAGCCGAAGCAGCCGAAGCAGCCGGCCAGCCGGACAGCTGCTATCAACACGCCGCACCTTGGGGCTCCAAACTTCACTGTTTATTTCCTGCATCCTGTCCAGCCCGGTGACTCTTTGTGTGCCCCCCCCCAACCCCCTGCTTCCTACGGCTGGCCCACGTCCCGCCAAGCGAGTGGGTGGACCGCTCCCACCGGCTCCATCCGCAGCCGAGCAGGACATGCGATGCATCCGCTCGTTAATGAGCTAACGACGACGGGGCCAGGCAGAACAATGTGAGCGGGGCTGGGGGAGTCGCGGGAGGGGGGGGGCGGTCCCGTTCTGCCTGCCAGGGCTCTTCGGGAAGCTCTGCCTGGGAAGAGCGCAGAGGGCCAAACGGAAACGGCATGGCACAGGGGCCATAAGCGCGGCCGGGCTGATGCGCCGGATGTGAGAGGTGGGCCTCACGCTCATTAGCGCCTCACGCTGGACATGCAAGCACGTCAGGCCTCAGTGGCAGCTGGTTGTTTCACACAAAGTTCATGTCTATGGGCCTCCTGTCCTCCATCTCCTCCAGAAAACCAGGCGGACCTGTTCATCGGAGCTTTTTAGCTCCCCCTCTCTGACGAGGGGGTGGGGGGGGGCGGCCCCAACCCAGCATCAGAGCACAGGCCACATCTGAGAAACTTTTATACGACGCAAGAAACCGTAAGGGGAAAAAGAAACGGCCTTTAATTAAAAGGCCATTAAAAATAGCTTGTGGATGGGAGATGTGGGGGGGGGGGGGGTAGCTTAGCAGAGTACGGACTGCCCTCAGCCCTCGCGTGAACGGTGGGGGGGCTTTAATACCTACAGCCTGACTGCGCTAGGGCTTGAAAAATCAGTCTGGATTTCTCGGACCAACTTGAAACGGGGACCGTCCTAACCACACCACCGATGGAAATGAGTAATTATGAGTGTATTAAGGGCCGGGCCCTAATGAACAGATGGATGTACTTAAGGTTAATCTGAATATCGTGCCAAAATCCGCACAGTCCCATAAATACAGCTCTCTTTTAATTTAATACTTCAAAAACAAACAGAGGATCAAAGGATAACACAACCAAGCAAATATTTCAAGTTTTAATTATTATCGGGAAAAAAACGGCTAAATGGAAAACAATTTTTTGTGGTGACTCAACCAGCCTTTAGCGTGCACTCAGCTAGGTATGCAGACATCTTTCATTTTATTTTTAATAGTTATACTTTAGCCCATATGTAGTTGCTGTGACAGTGGTCAGACTATGCTCCATTTAGCCATTTTTTTTGGCAGAGAGGCACATATTCCATTCAGACTGGATATTCGCTGTTTTAGGGGACGTCTGATGGGGAGAAAAGAGGTGGTCACCATGCACAGGCACCGAGCACCAAGCACAAGGACTGCGCACAGGCACCTCGCACACACACCAAGCATAGGCACCTCGCACACGCACCGAGCATAGGCACCTCGCACACGCACCGAGCATAGGCACCTCGCACACGCACCGAGCATAGGCACTACACAAATGCACTGAACCTAGGTACCACATGAAGGTTGGTGCTTGGTACCCTTAGGTCAGGTAGCCAGCAGAACAACAGGTATAGATACACGTCGTATCCTAGAGGTCTGATACAGCAGGGTTCCTAGCTGCTTAAATTTTAGCACCATAACAACTAATTAAATGGACCATCCTTGGGCCAGCAGATCCGTGGCCCAGTACACAGGGACGACCAGGTTCTCCTAGGAACGGCTGGCAGGCTCAGCCCCTGGGGCGGCGTCACAGTAGGATGTGGGGACTGAGAGGAGGATCCAGACACAAGTGATCACATGATCACATCTGGCACACAGCCACGGGTGAAAAAAGTCAGGCGAGAGGCGACAACAGAGCCTACTCCCGGCGCCCAGCCCCCCACCGTGGCTCCATGGGGGCAACAGCTGAAGACAGAGCCCCGCACTTGGCGACAGCTGCCCCCCCACATCAAGCACGGGCTCAACACAACTGCTCACTGGCCATTTTTTCCCTTGCGTTCGGCATTCCCGCTGCCGCAACCCCGTCCCGCGGCGTGGTGTTTGGGCACGTCGGGGGAGCAGGTTTGCTGGTGACAAATGTGCAGCAGCTGGCCAAGCAGCAAAGGGGGGGGGCAAGGGCCCAGGGCCCTGTGATTTATGTTAAGATACAGCATTAGCAGGTAAACAGAGCCCCAGGAAAATGATGCCCTCACCTGAAAGCTCACCAGCATTTCTCAATAATAATAATGTTAAAAAAACTGAATCTATACTATAGACACAGATCTGAAGGCTGACCGAGCAATAGTTCCTATAATCTATATGTAGTTAGTGATGAGCGTGTTGTGCAGTGATAGCTGTGATTAGTGTGAAAATTGTGTAAGATGATGACTATGTGTGGATAGATGACTGCCTGGAATGATGACTGTGTGATGATTGCGCGTAGTGATGACCACACAGATTGATGACCATATGGAGAGACGACTGGTGACTATATGGAGCAATGACCGTGATGAGTGATGGCTGTGTGGAGTCATAAATGTAACGGCAATGACCGCATGGACTGATGACTGAGTAGGGTGGTGACCATATACACTGCTGACTGTAGGGCGATGAGTGCTCTGCGTAACAAGGGTGTCCCAATGAGTGTGTTTTCACTGTACCTGCTGTTCCGGCTGTGCCAGCGAGGGGCGATGGCGAGCCCACAGGTGTGGAGGGATTGGAAGGAAAGCTGCTGCTTGTGTGGTCAGGAGAGTATATCTGAAAAAGAGAGGTGGGTGTCAGTGAGATAGGGAGAGGCCCCTGTGAGGTCAGCCACTGATGAGGTCTGTGAGCTCACAGCCTGGTCCCACGAGGAAGCTCCCCAAGCACAACTTGTATACATCACACTGCTGCCGGGGTGGGGGGGGGGGGCGCTCTTACACACTTCACCCCAATACAAAAAAAATCATTATTCATTTGGCGAAAAACCATGAAACCACGGCTGCTGGAACAAAAAGATCCAAAAAGGACCGTGAATCACTACTGGACACATGGGACCATTACTGTGAAGAGAATCCACATGAGTGCTAATTTCAGACTCTGCTTTTGTAGAAAGTCAATCACAACAGCTGACGTGTTGTTAGGCTGCTCCCAACGTATCAGTCTGGTTCCTGCCCCTGTGTTTCTTATGGGCCTTCCTCCCTGCGGGGTGGGGGGACAGAGAAATCCCTGCTTCAGCTGACCCTGCATCGTGCCAGCGAGTGCCAAATCTGTCCCACACAGAGAGGGTGGCAAGTTTTAGGACAGGAAAGCGAACAGACACCCGTGTGACCGAGGGCCCCGCCCTTGCCCACCCTGCGCTCAACTGCTTAGGAGCTTTTTGCACGCAATGAGAGAGAAAAAGAATATGCTGCGAGACAATTACTGAAACTCATCTTCACAAACTGCAGAGAGGCCTACGCTCTCATAACATGCCACGGCTTGAAAACGCAACGCCTGAAGCTCTCTGCTAATACATGTGGTATTATGGGATTCTGCCACATAATGGAAACATCTTATGGAAACCTGGGTATTATGCTCAGATCCAACTCATTAGCTGTAGGACAAACAGCATGTCCTGCAGGCCCAGCCGGATGCCTTCCTGGGCCCTCCAATGGCAAGCCGACGGAGAAAGACACTCAAAGGCAGATATTCTCCATAATCTTCTTATTTGATCCTGAGTGACTTTTATGCGTCAATCAACTCAGCAAAATCCTGTGAGGGACTTAATGAGTGCAAAGTGATTGTGTGAGTGTGGGGGTGGGGGGCTTTATGACACTGATTAGAAGACGCCACCCAGCAGCTGGTAGAGGGCTGGTGAAAGACAAAGACCCTGAAAACTGAAGATCTACAAACTTGATAACTAAGTCCCAGGGAGGAGGGGCTGTTGTAGTTCCCTCAAAAATTACAGACAGAATAAATCGCTACAACTATACATTACATTCAGCTCTAAATATAAGTGTAAATAGGCAAAGAAATAAAATAATTCCTGGTGAAGGGAAAGCGGTCAGTTAGCCGGCGTCCTGAACCTTGCTGTCAGAGACCCAGTCCCCAGTGTTACTGGCCCCTGGTGGCGCCCCCTGTTGGCTGACGAGCCGTCGTTCCACTCCCGACTCCCCTCCAGCGGCCGAGGCAGCGAGCACACAAAAGCCGCGCGCCAGGGGCTGACGTCGGCCCTCGTAAATCCCATTCCCAACCCCCCCTCCCAAAAAGGCCCCCAGCCGCCACTGCTCCCCAAACCAACCGTGTCCATTTCACAGCAGCTTTGTCATGCTAATAGAATTGAGTCTGTGGGTACAATAAGACTTAATTTGTGATTATCGCTGCCCCCCCCCCCCCCCCCCCCACAGCGTGCAGTGTATACCCCCCCTCTTACAGCAGGATGCACTTCCTGCATGCTCCTTATTAGGATCTGTCCTCCATGTCCTTTCGGTAGGAGAGCTATTAGGCCCCCTCTCGCCTTTCCCTTCACTGGGAAACGCCTGGGGCAGTCGCTGCATCTTAGAGGTTATGGGGAAACACACATGAAGTCTTCATCACAAGGAGCAGATGTGAAACACCCCCCCCCCCCATGTTTTTATTCTGTTTGATCTGCTGTGATCAGAGGGGGCCGCGCTCTGACATTGCGGCGTTTTGCCCTCTTGGGGGCAGCGTTCCTAATCGCTCCTGTCGGCTTGCAGCCGCAGGGTGAGCGTAGCCTAAGTGCGGTCTGAGAGTGTTTCTGGGGGGGGCCGCTGTACACGCCGGACCACCATGATCCCGGCTGGAAAGACTTGACCCTCTCACTTTCATTTAAACACGTTAAAAGTCTTTAAAGCACTCTGAGTGATTCTGGGGGGTGGGACCTGCCCCTCAGTCCCCAATTCCAAGCCAGTACTTCTACCTCCTGCCTCTATTGGGGGCCGGACCTCTGCCCCCCCCCCCCCCCCAATCACTCAGCAGTCAGGTGTCTGGGTAGTGGGTGCCCTCCCTCCGGGCTGGGAGCGGTCAGGTACTCACAGAGGCCAGGGCCTTCCCCAGTGCGTCTCCGGTCTGGGACCCCCCTGCAGTGTTTCCACGGTTCCCCGCTGCCACAGGAGGAAAGAAAATGGCAGTTAAAGGGGCTAAACGGAGGCGGGAGTGGCACTGCAAAGACCCCCGGGGCTGGGGGGCTTACCCATGACGGTGTCAGTGGCGGCGGCGGGCGATGCGTGGGACACGGTGACGTAGGGCGAAGCGCTGGCGTTGTTGCGGTTGAAGCTGGACATGGGAGGAAGACTGGAGCTGATGTCCGTCGGTGACATGGAGTGGGGGGGGTAATTCTGTGGGAAGGGGGGTGTAGGTCACACCACACAGCCGGCATGAGGGGACAGCCACGGCTCGGCCATCCCCGCATTTAGCGACGTGAAGCAGAGTGGAAAGAACTGTGGATCGGCGTCTCCCCAGGGGCAGACCCTCCCCCTCGTGGCCCTGGAGCCGCGACCCACGGGCCACCAGCAGGCGAACAGATGAACACAGATGAGACACTGATAAGGAGCCAGGCGGGTGGCATCCACCGCAGATAATCGCCAGACATGGCGGAGATAAGCAGGAATGGAAAAGAAAGAGTGCGGATCTGATAAAGATCTACTATCGGCCCCCGGAGGGCTGGAAAAACAGGGCCGGTGATCTGATATGCCAGAGCACGGGAACGACACGCACACACGGCGCGAAACCAGAACACACACGCACACAGGGAGAACATTAACACAAGAGCCACGTGGTGCCTGCAATAATAATGACAATAAAACAGCCAACAGCCCCGACTGAATCTGGTTCCCGATGACCTCACTAAACAATGCCGGTGACCCGACCGTGACCTCTGACCGTCAGCGTCACCCAAGTGCAGAGCGCATCACAGTGAGCCGGGAGCCAGTCGGCGGCCTGGTCTTACCAGGCGCTCGTGCGAGTGCAGGTTGCCGTAGTTTCCTGACTGCGATCCTCCAAGCATCCCGCCGTATCCGGGCTGGCTGATCCCGTTAGTGGAATTCCAGGGGTCAGAGGAATTATGGGACCCGTCTGCGAATAAAAACGCACACAGACACCTCAGAATTCAAACGACGCTGCAGGTACAGCATTTACACAGGTACCCGCTGTTTACATAAAAGGGGGTTTATGACAAATGTTCACCAACAAAAAGGGGACAAAAATGTATTAATATTAATGGATGTAAGGTTACTACTTATTTACGGCTCCGCAAGAGGAGGATCATAGCAAATTTGTTTTTTTTAGTATTATTTAATCTGCATTAATTGTGAAGCAGGACGCTGAGAGCGATTCCCAAGCAAGCCCCCGTCCCCCGCAGGGACCAGGCCGGAGCACGGCCACGGAGCAGCTGGACAAACACGGGGGCCTCCTGGTGCAACCAGATTCCGGCCGGGCGGAAAGGCCGCACCCACACTCACCCCAGAACGCCAGCGACCCTCTCTGTCGCAACACAAGTGCTCTTTCAAAGCTTTACTCCTTAAGGTAAAAAAAAAGCTAACCCAATTACCTCAACTTGCTGCTAAACCAAAGGATGGCATGTCTGTATTGTATCAACATCCAAAAAAAAGAAATTAAATTAAAAATTAAGATGAAGCTGTATTTGATCTGCATGGTGTTATCGATTCAACTGCTCTGTAACTAATGGACTTTAACATGTTCAATGTATTCAGATTCCTTATGTTTAATACATTCAGTATGTTCAAATTCTTTACGTCCAACATATTCGGTATATTCAAATGCAAATGTTCAAACTCATTTTGCTTAATATGTTTGGTATTATCAAATTCCTTATGCTCAAAATGTTGAATATGTCCAAACTCCATATGTCTAATACATTCAGTTTGTTCAAATTCCTTACGCTCAAAATGTTCACACTCTTTATGCTAAAAAATTCCTTCTGTGATAAAAACCTTTAACCATTTCACTGCCTGAAAGATGCAACAAAGCCTGACCAGGCTCCCAAACCTTAGCACTGGTCTCACATTCAGGGGGTGGTGTGCGTGCGTGCGTGTGTGTGTGTGTGTGTGCGTGCGTGCGCGTGTATGTGTGCGTGTGTGTGAGTGTGCGTGCGTGCGTGCGTGCGTGCGTGCGTGCGTGTGAGTGAGTGCGTATGTGTGCGTGTGTGTGCGTGCGTGCGTGTGTATGTGTGAATGAGCGGTCCCCATAAGGATATGTTTACCATACATGTGTGTGTGTGTGTGTGTGTGTGCGTGTGTGTGTGTGTGCGTGCGTATGTGTGTGTGCGTGTGTGTGCGTGCGTGCGTGTGTGCGTGCGTGCGTGTGCGTGTGTGTGTATGTGCGTGTGTGTGTATGTGTGTGTGTGCGTGCGTGTATGTGTGTGTGTGCGTGTGTGTGTGTGTGTGCATGTTTGCGGAGGGGAGAGGGGGGTGATACTGAGCCCTGCTCCCCAGCTTCATGGGGGTTAAATGCTAGGAAATGGATGATTTCAGAGACTGACATCATGGCCTCCGTTTCATGGCCGCTGATGTCTGACGAACAGATGCAGTTCCACTCACCAAAAAAAGTGCTTCCAAACATGCTGCTGGGAGGCTTTGGGGACGGAAAGGTGGGCGAGTCTCTGTTAAAGTCGTCCGAGTTCGGGGACGGTGCATAAACCTGCCAAGAGAATACAAATACCACCGCTGAGCACGGGGGACTCAAAGATGTGGATTTACTGCCTCTGTCAGTGGTGGCGAACACCCAGGACTAAAAGACATTAATTCAGAGCCTCTCCGTCAGCGGCAAAAGGCTCTCACACATTGAGAGAGAGAGAGAGAGAGAGAGAGAGCGGGTTTATCATTCATACAGGCTCATAAACACAGCTCTGTCTGCGGCGGAGGAAGGGACCTGCCCCTCAGACCCGCCATATGCACCTGAGAAAGGACGGAGTCTATCGGGCCCGACTACAGAGTGGAGTGCAGGCTGGTAATAAAAGCGACGGCTCCATCGGGCCGTACACTGTGCCAGGGCTTGCAGGCCTCAGATCACATGGTATAGGAGAGGCTGGTCCTCTCATGCTCTCACGTCATTGGCTGATTGTCTTGACACTGGCGAGGTGAAAACCACCAAGCGTTTCACATGGAAAAGGGTTGGGGGCATGTTCAGCCAGTACCTCTGGGCACAGGGGCTGGCACGACGGACGGGCTCCCTGCAGGGGCCCGAGCAAGGGGGAACGGGGCCCCCAAAACAAGCCA
Source organism: Paramormyrops kingsleyae (assembly GCF_048594095.1). Classification (NCBI taxonomy): domain Eukaryota; kingdom Metazoa; phylum Chordata; class Actinopteri; order Osteoglossiformes; family Mormyridae; genus Paramormyrops; species Paramormyrops kingsleyae. The sequence continues at coordinate 8,358,821 of NC_132807.1, read as the reverse complement.
GCGATGCAACGTTTCACACACATAAGTCAGGGCAGAACAACGGTGTCTTTTCGGCTTAGTCAACAGATGCCCAGGAGAAGGCAAAGCAGGCTGCATGGCAGACAGTGTTCATGGTATTTCTAAAGAAACGGAAAGATCCAGCATGATGGAGGGGGGGCAAATAGCTGAATAAAGACTAATAAATAGCACCATCCATCGTGACACGGAAGATAATGAAGTTCAGACTGTTCTGGGTTTGAGTTCTCACTGCTTGTTCCAGACGAGCTGATGCTGGCGATACCTCGCGTCCTTACATTAGCACGGGGCGAACCAGACAAAGAACAAAAAGACGGCAGACATGAGAGGCCGCGCTTTCGTGAGGCTAAACAGCGATGGGGGTGCGTGGCTCGCTCGCTCCCGCGCGCCGATGCCAGCCCGAGCGGCCGGATCAAAGAGCCCCGTGGAGAGCGGCAGTGATGTGGGCTCCGACTTCGCAGGCTCCAGATGGAGGCCGGCCCCCGCTCCCCCCAGCCCGCTACGGAGGGAGCCGCTTGCTGCGGTCTGGGGTCATAGCACGGCGAAAATTAAAAGCAGGCGCCTCCCGTCTTCCCACTGGCAGCCCCGTCCTGCGACGGTCCAGATCTGTCCCCATGTCCCCATGTCCCGCCGTCCGGCATTTACGGCGAGGCCTGTCTCTTTTCCTAGGAGCTGTACTCAAACCCCCCCCAAGGTCACAGGCCGCAGGAAAGTGGGGGCTCCCAACCCCCGACTCAAACTGCAGAAACACACCTGCAGACATTTTATTCTGGCTTGATTTTTATTTACTTTAATAAGAGCAACTGTGTTGTGACCTTTATTGTGACATTTGGAGAACAGGAAACAGGGAAATTATATGTAATTTAAATTTTGTATGTTTATAAACAGACAGAAACACATACAAATGCGCACAGGAATACACACATGTGCAGGAACACACATGCATGGAACATGTACGCACATACATACACACATCACTCCCCCACATGCGTCCATACACAAAGGAACAGATAGATGCAGACAGGCAGGAATACACACACACACACACACACACACACACACACACACACACACACACACACACACACATACACACGCGCGCACACATACATACATGTGTGCACAGGAATACACACACATACATATATACACGCGCGCGCGCTCACACACACACACACACATACATACATACATACATACATACATGCAAGTCTGCACAGGAATACACACACACACACACACGCTGACATGCAGGAACAGGCACACACGCATATTTACACCGGCTACACATGTACTCGCGGCCTGTTCTGCACCTGCTCCCCTCCCTGACTTTGATGTGGCCATGGAAATGAGCAGCTTCCCGGTGCAGCTTTGGTGGGGGGGGCAGGGCCGTGAAGCTAACCAGCTAGGGCCCGGGTGACGCAGCTCCCATGGCGACCTCGGCCCTCCCTCGGCGGCGGCCGCCTTTGTCCCGCCCGCAGCCTCAATGGACAGCATATGGCGCGGGATAAAGCTAATTGTCCTCCTTACGCCCAGCGAGCGCCGGAGTCATTAATGAAGCTTCCCGACACCATGCGCTTGGCCCCGCCGGCCTCCAGGTCCTGCGCACACGGCCATACTCGCCTCCTGCAGGATGCTCTCCTCATACTCTCCTGCCAGCTATCGGCTGTCTGGTCTGTCATGTAAACACTCATTCCATACAGTGAGATACAAGCACGCTCAACACAGTCCCGGGCTCATACACTTTTTTAAAAATCATTGAGAAGTTCTTTTTTCCGCACCAAAAATAAAGGAATTTGACAGTCTGGTGCATCAGGTGATTTGGGCTTTGGTAATAAGAGAAAGAGGAGAGAGCAGAACCCACAGAGGACACCCAGCCAGCTGCCAGTCTGAGGGAGGCCGCATCGAGCGGGAAAGCCAAACAAAAACAGGAAAAATTCGGAATTAACCCTAAGACAGCGTGAAATTATTTAAAGTAATTCATACATTTAAAATTTAAATGTGCAAAGGCCAAGGAAAACTGAGGGAAATATGTTAAAAGATAAAATAAATCAAAGGAGGCACTTTTTAGTGGAAAAGTTGGCTGATCAGCCGCACTGAGAGGCAGAAGCTGATACCGGCGGCGTCCCGCGCAACTTCGGAAACGTGCACAACAGTTTGCTGAGCAGCACTTCTGCCGCCGTGACACATCGAAACACGAGCTGCGACGGATCCACATCTCTCACCAGGGCTTAAATGGTTCAACTTTTATACAAGTACACACTAAACAACAAAAAAAAAATATTATTAGTATTTCAATTTAGAAATATTTAATTATTCCAATATCATTTTGTATGTTTCTAAAGGGAAATATTTTTGATGCCTCTCCTAGCATCTAGAGCGTAAACTTTTGACGGTCAGTCTTTACATGTCATTCATTAAATCTACACTCCACTTGAGAGATATTAAGACAGGGGACAGTTTAAATAAACCAAACTCATTTACAGCTCTTCCCTCAATTAAAAAAATGGGGGACGGGGGGGACAGAAATGAAGTTGGTGAGGATCTCTGAGCCCTGGGAAGCCTGAAGCCCGACACACGGTCCGGTCGGGGCAGTGAGGGAGGTGCCTGTTTGGGACGGCGGCTCTTTGAGCCCAGCGTAAACTTGCTGTTTATGGCGTATTTACCGACCGCTCTGGGTCATACGGTTCAGCTCAGACCGATTCTAGCCACATGCTACCAATTTTCCCATCTTCCCGCCTGCAGTCCGAGCCTGGAAATACTTAATATAAAAAAAGATCTAAGTGGTCCCTTTGTGGTGCACGAACAAAAGGAATTGTTGCAAAGAGGGCAGGGGCGGCACTCAGGCCGCATGGAGGCTCTCGGGGCGGGACAAACAGCCGGGCCGCTTTTCATCCTCCCCTCCGCTTCGACGAACACAAACCATCAGAACCTCCACATCAAACTTCACACAGAGAAATATACCCAGTGCATCTACATAAACCTTGTGGCCAAAGATTTGCTTCAGTATTAAAACTGTTCCCCCCCGCTGGCTCTGAGGCATGGTGTGAGGTGAGGGTCACATGACACAGCTCCCCCTCATAGCGCACTTGCTTTTCCCGCCTTCCCTCCCAGCCAGGGCGCTCTAAGGGCTCCGGCGACATTCTGCACCTTGCTCCACCCCCCCCCTTACACCTGCGACCCGCCATGGCTTCTCACTCACACCGTCTACGACGCCTCGTAAAACGCAAAGTGCAGGTGTGTACCCACACACTCACACACACCTGCACGCACCCGGCACAAACACACACACACACACACACACACACAATCAACTGCAGACACACACGTGACCAGCACAGCTAAATGAAGTTTTCAGAAGGCAGCATCAAAGGGGACATTAAGAGAGACGAGGAGGAACGGCATTAGGCTCCCCGTAGAGACAAGAATGTGGATTAAAAACAGATGGAATAAGATCAACACTTGTGCCCGGACTTCAGTCTGCAAACAGGAAAAGTCTAACCTTAACAGGCAGGCAGCTCACTGGCCCTAATCACTCCCAGACTCACGCTTGTGATTATTTCAACTCATTGCTAACAAACCAGCCAATGAAAATAAAGTTAAAGCTACAATAACAACTTTCAGTAGATTCGCCTGATTAAGTAAGTCAGCAAAAAGGCTTAAAAAAAATATATATCTATACAGATAGTCCTGAGCTCTCTGGTCATTTTCTTTTTTTTTTTGTTCAAACTGATTGTCACTGGCCTGGCCAGCTGCTCCGGCGAGCAGACCCTGTCGGTTACCGCTGCAGTTCAGCCAGTGCCGAGCGACTCTCCGTCCTGCTACTACATGTCAGCGGTGCCAGCGCTGTCCGCGGCGTGGGGATAGTGTGAGGAGAGATAAGCACGGTTCAAAACGCGTTTAGTACAGCTGATGCCGGCAGAGGACTGAGAGGAGATGGACGGCTCTGGCCTGCGGCTGGACGGACGGATGGGATGGACAGACAGACAGACAGATGTTACGATTGCTTGACGACACACCGGTACAACCAGCACCCACGAGCGGCCGCAAGCACCAGCACGCACACGACACAAACACACACTCTGTCAAAGGAGAAGTCCACTCACTGATTTCCCGTTGTAGTAATACATCAAAGAGTTGCTGCCCATTCCTGGCACAGGATATGCACAATACATGATGGCTTTGCAGATTTGGCAGGAGTTAAAAAAAAAAAAAAAAAAAAAGTAATGTTTTGCGCTGGTTCAGGGCACAGCAACCGTACACAGCTCTTCTCCCAAGACACGCATCCAACCCGTTCAGAAAGACTAATTCCTTTAGTCCTGGCCCTCCACACATGGATCTACTCAGAGGGAACTTATGCAAATTAGGGCCGAACCATTCCGAGCTACAGTTGGGGGGTGGCTGGTGGAAAGCGGGTGGGGGTAGGGGGGGGGGGGGGGGGGGAGGAGTTGATCTGTCAGGTTTTTTTCCCTCCCCCTGCTAAGCTTCATAAGTGCTGATGCAAAGAGGAATGGTGGAAAAGCAAAAGAGAGAGACACAGGGAGGGAGGGAAGGAGAGAGGAAGTACACAACTATAGCTGTGTTTAATATGGGAAAATACCGCCAAGCGTTAAAATGCTGATTTTCTGCTACAAGCTCTGTAGTACTGGAACTAAAATTATTTGAATTAATGCGCCTTATTTTTAAAAAGCAACTAATTGGTGATATTGTAGTCAGCGAAGACAGCCTTAATCCTGCGCTGGCTGATCTTCTGTTTCTGTTTTAATTTAATTAGCGGCGGTGCAGAGGTGCCGAGAACGGCGGTGCGTCTTGCCACGACCGAGCCATCTGGCCCAGGTTTTAGCTCTCGCCCCCAAACTCCACACATTTTCCAATTAGCGGCCAACAATTGGACACTATGACCCCGAGACCAGCATGAAAACCAGAAATGAAAACCAGTTTCCTGCGACCCCGCCCCCACCGAAGCCTGAGACATTTCATCGTCAAGTGTTTCTAATTTAATCTGACAAAGCACAACAACAAAAAGTTTCATGACATTATGCTTAAATCGATTATTGCGGAGTGATTAACAAAGATGGGGCACGCACTAGTGCTCACGGTACGTCATACGCCTGCTTGAAGTCACATCGCCCTTGTGTGTAGTGGTGTGTGCGTGCTCGTGTGCGTGCAAGTGTGCGAGACCCCCGGCATCTCTGCTGAGCCTCAGACTGAATCCAGGCCGTAAACAGAAAGCTGCTAAAATGAGCAGCAGCTGGTGGCGGGGTGGAGTTCTGACGTCAGCCTGTGCTGCGGGCCGCCATTTCCTGTGGGGCGGGGGGGGCGGGGGGGCTATGAGAAAAATTAGAGAAACTGGAAATATGGTGGGGAGGGGCACAGACTTAAAAAGAGGGCCGGCCCCCTTGGCAGTGCGGGGCCCCCCACGGGCGGCACGCTGTCAGGACCCCTGGGGTGTGGCAGACCCGCGTGCGAAGCCCCGGCGGCCCTTTGTCCCCGAAGATGACATTTACAGCATTATTGTTACAGAAAGATGAAAGCGACCTGCCCCTTAAAGTCCTACTCTTCATTATGCCTTTTCTGCACAATTATTATTTATTTCTCTCTGTTCTCTGAGTTTCTTTCAAAGCGGTCCAAGGCGCAGAATCGGCATGCTGGTATCACTTTAAAAACTGGAGCCGCTTCAAGTCGCTGCGCACAGGAAGACAGCGGCGGGCGGCCCGGGAGCCCGATAACGGGCGCGGAACGGCAACACGTAGCGCAGAAACAAAAGTGAGCCAAATTAAAAGCACATCCCTGGCATCGGAACAGAAGAGGTTTTTATATTTAGTGCTGCCTGTAATGTTGACATGTTATTCATCGCTCCCCCTGCAGGCGAAAGCCGGTCCTGTCACGCCAGTGCCAAGCCCAGATGGGCGACACAGAGCGGCAGTGCTGGGACACAACGCGTTCCCAACTCCCACAGTGGCCCGGCTCCTCCCCCCAGCCCTGACACATGCCAGCTAGCCTGTGTGGTGTCATTATCAGTTCAATCCTGAGATGCACCAAATCTATTTCCCCCCTCACCACCACCACCTATGAAGTCTTTATTTTTACCACCCGATTTAATAGCCAGATTTCCTTTTGTTGCCGGGGAAGGATGAAACTGCGTTACGTAATTTACAACATGCACATTTTAATGATTAGTGCTGGCATTGTATGTGAGTAATCGGCAGAATTTATCACCATCCGTGCCATGTTAAAAATAATAGCATTCCTGTTGAAATAAACCCAGCGAGTGACTGACAAGCGCGTTTTTAAATACTTCACAGGCAGATACAGCCAGGAACAGGCAAAACCAGGACAGTGTAACAGCACCACCAAACACAGGCAATGGCGGGAAGCTTGTCTAATTTACTATTATATAAAGAATAAGATCACCTGGATGAGGGGGGCGGGGCAGCGGAGCCTTAGGCCATGTGCACCGAGGACCTACAGATGGTACCATGATCTTTTTTTCCCCCCCAACATTTTATAACCAAAAAACTATCAAAAAATACTTCACTTTCAGAAGACATTCATAACCATGACAGTTTATTATAAAATACATTTATCTAAAAGCATGCTGAATTGATAATATAGCTAAATTTCATTTAGGAAATATAATTTCGCATTGAAGAAAAAGTACGGAGTACTACGAGAACAGCATTAATGGAATTATCTTTTTTTTTTTTCTTCTTCCCCATGTCTCTCACAGTTCCTTAATTCACAGAATCCAGTCTTACATAAACCCCCCAGGACCTCTCCAGCATTACATCATCCATTTAGCATTTAAGGAGAGGCACCCGTCTACCGGTGCCAGAAATACAAATAAAGGGGCTGCAGACGAAGAGGATGTGACACGCGGCAGCGCGGAAATCGGAGCACGCGATGTGGGAGGCGGCCAGATAACTGCCCCTGCAGACGCAGAGTCTCCGGGTGACCCCATTTCCCAGAATCCTCCGCAGCACGGCGGGACTGAAGGGCGGGAGGCCACAGGTTATTTGTGAGACTCGCTGTCTGGGTCTCCTCCCATCTATAGTCCAGCTTAATCCCGTCAGCCGGCGTCTGCCGGCCTGTCTCCGCGTCTGACCTGAGATGGGGGGGGGGGGGGCGGTGGTCTGCCCCTGTGTGTCGTGACCTCTGCCTCTCCCACCGGTGCACGCACGCCGAGACTCTCCCCCACGCACGCGTCCCAGGCCAGCCGGCTCCCCACTCTCGCACTTGAGAGGCTCCCACATCATTTCACGCTGCTCTCCATCCCAGCCAGCTTCACTATCTCTGCCTCCACATTTCCGCTTGCGCAACACCCGGTCCCTGGCCCGCGCTCCCACCGGCGTCTCCCCCGCCGCAGCTCGCCTCAAGGACGGCCTGCAGCACATCCCCACCCCCCTGCCCACCCGCACACACACGCACGCCCAGCTGGAGAGCCTCCTTCCTGCAGCAATTAGAGTAAGTTTACATGAATAAAATAGCGAACAGACATCTCACTTCAGCCAACAGATACTAGTGACTCCCAAAAGGAGCCGTGCTCTTCCAGCCGGCAGTTATATAACCGGAAACCGGAAAACGCTGGGGGTAAAAAAAATGAAAATACCCAAACCAATCGCAATTAGCTGAACAAACTTGTTAAAAAATATTGACCATGTCTGTCATTGCCATTACGAGCATCTGATCAACCATAAATGCATTTAACATGTGTTTTGAGACCGCAGATTACGCTACAGTTATGGCAGGAATAAAAATGAGCGTGACGCACTTTCACGGTTGGAAATGAATCCCACACGGTCGCGGCAGCAGAAATGGTGGGAGCAAACTGCGGCGGCGCAGACCCAGCCAGCCCGGTGGGACCCAGAGCATCTCCGGAGAGTTCCGGAATCCAGAGCGCTATTTTTAGGCCGCTCCGGAGGGCCGCCGCCCGCTCAGGTGAGAAGTCTGACTGAGGTCACCTGGCAGGTGGCGGGCGGCAGCCGGCACGGCTGTCACCACGGGGGCGGGGTGGGGGGGGGGCACCCTTCAGGAGGCTTGGGAGCAGTCCAATCCAATCAGAGCTGTCCGCAGAGGGCCTTGCCGGCGCCGTCTGGCCCACGCGGGCTGCCTGACCCTCAGCCGCGTCGGGGACACAGAAAAGCCCATCAAATGTCAGCCCGCCGACTGACCAACGCAAGGCAGGTGCTCACGGTGAGATCTAACAAAAGGTCCGCCCATGCGCATTCTGCCAAAAAACACTTTTGTTTTTATAAAATCTCCCAGTAAACACTAAACAGCACGAGTCCTGTGAGCCCACAATCTCATGGTTGTTTACGTGCTACGCTGGTTTAGGCTGACAGAAGTAATTTACAACAGGTAAGAATGCGGGTAATCAAATCTGGGCATTAATTCAGTTTCTCTGTTCCAGTAAATCTTTTTGAAGATGTAAGTAAGCAATCTCTGGGCTGTTTACGTTACCTGATTGGTTATCTGTACTCCTCACATCAATGGGCCATTTTAAACATCCAAACAAAAAAAGTCATGGGTCACTACAAAGGCCTTGTTTCTGTTTAGAATAATCTGAGCTAAGATAATGAGGAACATCTATCTAATCAGCTATCAGACGCTAAGCTCAGAACACTACAGCACAGAGAGTATGCGCTATTAAAAAAAAATCCTGCCCCCTGGTGGTTGGACAGGAACTCACAGCTCTGCTCACAAACTGGATTTTAAAAAAGTTAAACAAAACTTCTGAAGCATTTTTTGGGGAAAAAAAAACAAAAATATCATGAAATGATATTGGATTTTTATGATATTAAGCCCCTAGTGTAAAATGAAAGAAAACATAAATATATATATGTTGAGTGCTTACTGCTGCTGAAATTTGATTATCAGACTACACAACTTGGTTCTCAAAATTTTCACAGCAGGACAGCATATTTGTTTTGTTTCTGCAGAGAGCACCACTACCTCTGAAGGTTTCAAATCGAGTTTATAAAACATTAGTATGGAGGACGGCACAAAGCTGAACCTTAAAGACTAACGCCTCTAGCTGCCTGTTTTAGCAGCATTTTACTCCACCTTGTCTACTGAACATGACTCCCCGACGTAGTGCTAAGAAAAGGCCAAGACAAAATTCGCAGATCTACACATGCCTGTCTGACCTACAGGGGGCCCTCTAATCAAAACACTCAAGTGCCAAATGGACGAAATGAAGTGAAATGTGGTCTCATGTGCTCCATCTTCTGCCATTTCACTTCCATGATGTTCAGAACGTGGCCTCCTGGCCAAGGGGCACCTCAAACACTGAGACACGACGGCAGGATCACAGGCGGTGGAATCGTGTGAACGGTCTGTCAGAAGCAATCAACAATCTCTTTTCTATCTCTCCCCCCCCCTCCCCAGTCAGCCGGGGCTTTTGCTCCCAGGACCCTCCGGGAGGAATCCAGCCGCGTCTGTGCCAATAGCCTGCCGTCACTGATGCTAGCGGATGTCACATGATGCCGCCGTACCGATGACAGCGAGAAGAGCGCTCCAAAAAAAGCCCAGCTATTTGCACACCCGCCGCTCCCTCTAGCTAGACGGGAGCCCCAGAAGGACCCGCGTCCCACCCGTAGGATTAGAGGCGTGCCCATTGTCCCTGTCCCCCTGTCAAATGGCACGTCACACAGGTGGCCCCCGAAATGCCTGCTGGCTGCATCCCACTGCAGAGTCTTCATACTTTTTCCTTGTGTCCCTTTTTATTTCAGCTGTAGTTCAGGGTGCGTGGAGGGACTGAGGCACCGACGAGGCTGACACTATGGCTGAGTCACCCTCCGGCAATGAGCCGCGCGGCTGCGGAGGGCGAAGGCGGCACAGCGGTGGGCAAGAGGCGTGGCAGCCCGCTCTCACTCTCAAAAGCACAACGGAAGCTGATCATTTAATGCTGCTTTGAGCAATTTTTACAACCAGCCCCATTTATAACATCACATACCTTCAACTGCAATTCATCCTGACAACATTTTTGTTTGTACTTATATTCAAACTCTGCTTCTCTGCACTCGTGGCAGAGTGTTTGTCCCCACACAAGGCTGTGAGCTCTCCCATGAAAGAGTTAGCATGGCTCCAGATCTGCCAAGGTAAGGAGCCCAGCAGAGAGTTTTGTCAGTGAGCTGTGATCTTGATCTGTGTGTGTGTACGCGTGTGTGTGTGTGTGTCTGTGTGTGCGTGTGTGTCTGTGTGTGCGTGTGTGTATGTGTGCGTGTCTGTGTGTGCGTGTGTGTATGTGTGCGTGTGTGTGTGTCTGTGTGTGTGTGTGCGTGTGTGTTCAGCCAAATGACTATTTCAATATTAGTCTAAATACTAGAACTCGTGGCCATAAGTGGAAATTAGCGGGAGAACATTTTAAAACAAATTTGAGGAAGCACTTCTTTACACAGCGTGTAGTCAGAGTATGGAATAGTCTTCCTGCTAGTGTAGTGGAAGCTAAAACCATGGGTTCCTTTAAATCAGAGCTAGATAAGATTTTAACAACTCTGAGCTATTAGCTAAGTTCTCCCCAAACGAGCTTGATGGGCCGAATGGCCTCCTCTCGTTTGTAAATTTCTTATGTTCTTATGTTCTTATGTGTGTGTGCGTGCGCGTGCGCGTGTGCGTGCGTGCGCGTGTGTGCGCGCGTGCGCTCTCAGCTCTCAGAAGCTACAGTGCCGCTAATCAGTCATCACTCAGGCTCGTTGGCACAGAGCTGATCAGCACTGGAGTCACACTGGGAGAGAAGCGAATGAAATGGCTCCCTGTCTGTGTTTCGGTGTCTCTCTGTGTTTCTGTCTCTCTCTGCTTCTCTGCCAGTGTCTCTCTCCATGTCTGAGTGTGTCTGTGCGCCTGCGTGTCTCCTTGTCTCTCTGTTTCTGTCTCACTGTGCAGGTGTCTCTGTGTCTCTGTATTTCTGTATGTTTGTCTGTGTCCCCTTGCCTCCATGTGTCTGTCTCTCATGTGTCTCTCCCATGTGTCTGTGTACGTCACTCTGTCTCTTCTTGTCTCTGTGTCCCTCTCTCTCTGTTTATGTCCCTCTTAATGTGTCAGTGCCTCTGCCTCTTTATGCCTCAGCATGGACATCACTCTCTGTGTTTGTCCTTCTCTGTACAGGTCCAATCACAGCAGTGTCCCTATGGCCCAGTTTCATGCCTCCCAAATGCCAAAAGCCGATGGCCCCCACTCTAAATTCTGAGGGAAACAGGCCCGCCCGCCCGCCCACACACACACACACACACACACACACACACACACACACACACACACACACAATCTATAAACATACATTTAAACATACGGGCACATTAACTGTAGTTGCCAGCTGGCCTTTTCTGATAGACTTCAGATATCTTCTTATGGAGGACATGCATTTAAAGGCACAGAACGCTCCACCGAAAGGATTAACACACAAATATTGAATCTATATCCATTATCACATTTAAAAATCATCCAGCTGCCGGAATGTAAATTGCTGCAAACTATTTTTATGTCTGGAGGGAAGAGAGGTAGAAAAAAAAACTAAGTAAAAAATAAACAGATAAGTATTCCCAGGCAGGGAATAATGATGAGGAGTTGTGTTCATTATGTTTATCATGCAGCTATTCAGACCTCAGGTGGGCCCAGTGCTTACAGCAGCAGAAGCTTTCAGCGGCGCCGGCAGCTGCACTCCTTCCAGGTAGACGGTGCTTTCCGTGCACGGTCACCGGCTCCCAGCCCACGCCCCCGCCCCCGCCCCCCTCATCCCGAGGCCACACCCTGGACGCCATTTTCGGCAGGGTGGGAGAGGAGGGCTCCCCCATGACGATCTCGGAGCACGGGTGAGAGGGGGAGACTGGGCCCCTTCTGATTGGCCGCTTTGAGTTATGAGTCATAAGAGTGCACCTGCACCCATGTGTTAAGTACTGACCAATAAAAGCCTTGTGCAATTTACACAACAAAGAGACGCATCTCAGGAGGCAGCCAATCGGTCTCCGCCTGTCCCCAGCGTCTCACTCCCTATCTAAAGAGCTGAAACACCGCCCTTCTCCAGCACCCGGGATTGGCTTCCTCTCAGCCCCCCCCCCGCCCCCCGACAAACAAACAAGCATTCAAACACAAATCGACAGGCTCCACCCCCCCCCCCCACTTGGTTTCGGCTCCCAGTGGAAACGCCGTTCCTAACTACCAAAGCTACAGCTTTCGATTATCACGATTAATAATGAACCTCCAGTCCTGTAAGCTTATCCACTCTTCAAAACCTGCTGTTTTGGTTTTTTATTATCTGTTCTCGCAGGATGAATCTTCCAGCAAAGTCAGGGTATCTCCGCAAACTAGTTGCTGTCAAATCCTCCTCTGGTGGGGGCGCCACTTAATAAAGGGCCTCCAGGAGGCAGCGGGGGCTCTCCGCGGCGAGCAGCCCGACCGACCGAGCGCCACATGCATATTAATGACCCCGGGCTGGGACACTGGCAGCCTGGACTCCGCTGGGATTATCACACATGGAAATTTCTCCGATTCTCGGCTATTAATCTCTGTCTGTCCTCCTGTTCGCCGACATAATGACTAATTAAACATCAAAAGACCTGCACTGGGTCTCTGCTCTGCCAGTCCGTGGCCCTGATCCCCGCCCCCCCCTCCCCCCCCGGGGGACCCAGCTCTATGACAGGCAAGAGTCCCTGGTCGACCCCCCCCCCCACTAAATACACACAGAGCCGAATTAAAGACAACACCGTTCATCCCTGAAAAGGGAGGGCAGGGGTCAAGTCACACACACACACGCACACACACACATGCATGTGCGCACGCACACACATACACACGCAGACAGATTCACACCGCGTGTGCCTAACTGTTAACAAGGCCCGCGGTGGGAATGGCGTGGAACTGGCGTGACATCTGTGTGTGGGGAAGGGGGGAGGCAGGAGCGGAGACATTTCACTCACGGATGACGGCAGTCCTGGGGGGACCTTCCGTATTTTCTTTGTTTGTAAGGGATCTGCAGAGAGTTAAGAGCAGCAGTCAGTGCACATGAAGGGCACGGCGCCTGAGAAAAGCCTCGCGACCGCGAAGGACACCCACAGATACGAGCACAAGAGGCAGCAGATATTTACAATCATCAGGCTGTTTATACACAATGATTACGCAAAGCACTGGCAAGTTTCACACTATACTAATGCACTGTTATTACTGGAGCACAAACAGACCGCTAATAGCAGTGTCATTTCACAAAGAGTTTTATTTTTTATGTGTATAAATCAAATGTCACTTAAGTAAACCTGAGCAATAGCTAAATTCTGTTTGTTCGTCCCGTGCGCTGATGTTATTCTTAAGCCAGTGTTTCCCAACTCGGTCCCTGCCGGGTGGTACTGACCCATGGGGGCCGGATCCTGAAGGGGTCTTCTTCTTGGGTTGGTGCCGGAAAAGAAGAAGGGAGGGGCAGCCTTTCCGGGTGTGGCGACGGACGCGGGACCCGCCAGCCCCACGTCGCTCCGAAGACCCGACTGCAGGAGAGAAGCAGAGAGGCGACAGGCTGAGCGCGGACTCCTGTGGGTCTCACGGCCATCGTTCCTCCCACTCTGAGTCCTGCTCCACGGGCGTGACTCACGGACAGGCTTGGCCACAAGGCAACGTCGAGTCACAGCTAACGATGTTTTCATGGCCGCTTAAGCCCTTTCGGGGCCGATATCAAAACAATGCGACCTTCAGGTGATTGTCACCATGTCATTCCCAAACAAAGGGCCATTCCGGATCTGCATGGCGGGAAGAGGCATGATGCGGGTGCGAATAACCAGTTTAGATTTGGAACAGAACCCTCACAGTGTGTCATGGGCCCAGCGGGCTCCATTACGCTTTGGTTCATGCCAGATTATTAAAATAGCCCTGCATCCGCTCACGCTAACACATCCCTTCTTGGAGGTTAGGAACTGTAGGAATCAACATTTAGCTTCTCGAATCAGGCACCCCTAAAAAATAAAATCATCGTAAATGGATGAAAAATATCTTTCCAAACTATGGCAGGAAACCGGCCATCAATGTTCCTTCTTCACTGTGTAATTTTTAGCACAAACAGGCAGTTGGGGGCAGATGGGCCCGTCACTGCATGGCTCTGAAAGACCCCGCGTTTAACACTAGGACAGGAGAGTTACTGGTCGAGTTTGACACACCCAGTAATAAGGGAACGGCTATTAACTGGGAGATGGCGTGTGGCGCAGGAGCCCAAGGGGCCAGTGATTGGCCGCGGGGCGGTTAACATCCTCACTGAATGCAGGGAGAAATCCATAGAAGAGCAGCCGGCCTTATCGATCTCCCTCAGCCCGGGTTCCCGCAGGAGAGCGACATTGATTCTGAGCGCTTTCAGCCCGTGGCATCTCCGGGCCCGGCTGGGACGTGTGGGATGGGCATCCGCGGGACGGGACGGGACAGGGGGGCCGTGACGTGCGGGGGGGCGCTGCCTCATTAAACCATCTGTCTGATCTGGGGAGCTATTGGCACCCTCCTAAAAAAAAAAGCCTAGATGCTTAATGGGCGAAGTAGCCGCTGCAGAAGCATGTGAGGCTACGGACACTGGTGTCAGACAGTCGTGCGAAACACGTATCCAATTACTGGGTGTCCACTCGGCGGTGGAGAGCCGGTCACGCACGGCGCCCGACATCCGCGGATTAACATGCTAATCTGGGGACGCTCAGAGAGCCACCCCAGGGCCTCTGCTCGCTCTGCCGGCGCGACCTCGGGAAGGCTGACGCACCTCTGACCCACATCCACTTGTCTAGTCATCCATCAGCAAACTGGGTTAATGGGCCCATTAATGCTCGATCTCAATTAGCATAAGCATTTGCTCACCTAATTCGGGCGCTGGGAAGGAGGCGGCCGTTAGCATCGGCCGGCTTGCTGACAGCGGACCCTCAGTCGCAGAGAGCCACACGTAATGACATGGGGCATGTGGGTGACATGGGGCATGTGGGTGACATGGGGCATGTGGGTGACATGGGGCATGTGGGTGACATGGGGACCCTTCGTCCATTTGGCTCCCAAAATGATTTCAATAAACAATCTACTTCTGCCAGTGTGGTAAAATATAAACACATGCCCCCTTTTTGTTCATTATAAAATGACGGGGCTCGCTCCCCATCGCTCCTCATTCATGATATTAGAGAACGAGCACAAACGGGATCGGTGATCCTGACGACACACATCCGACACCTACAGGATACCTGTCAATCAGCCTGTTAATGCAAATGATGTCAATTTGCTAGCTGGCTAATTAAGCTGATGAAATCAAAAGCGACAGGCTGATTGTAAACAGCACAGCTGATTGTGGATTGGGATTGGCAGCTGATGGGCCAAAAAAATGGAGAGGAAAAAAAAAAATGAACATAAGCAAACATAAGAATGGCAACTCGAGAAACTTGCAGTCACAACAAAAAAGGTTGATGTGTATCCTCTGTAGCACATAGATACTTTCCGCTGAAATAAAACCTCTCTTAAAACCAGGCAATGTCAGCCCTGACAAATCCCTACACAGCTGACACTAGGCCATCCTAATTTAGACCTATTTGGCATTCCTGATTTAGATCCATTAGAATGAAGGCCATCAACTTGCACGACATCATTCTACTGCCGGACAAATAAAAGGAGAGGAGGTCAGGGAGAGTTTGGAGTGACAAGCTGCCAAAGGGACCGCCGCCATGACATTGATGTGCCACAACCAATCGGATTCCGGCGCCTTCACCCAATGCCGTTAGTTCCTTACAGCAATGCTAAATGAAAGACAGGGACTCTCTCCAGCTATCAATGTCAGTCATTCTCTCTGTCTCTTTTCAGGACTTAAGTTAAAGGCAACCAGCGGCTGATAAGACACAGCAACTATAAACTGAAGGTACAGGCAGAGAGAATGATTCAAATTTTAATCATGATGATCTTTTAAGCAAAGACAAAGTTTATACAGGACAGGACTATGCTTTAGCAATATCAAAACTGTCATTTCTGATGTGAGAAAACAAAGGGAAGTAACAGCTAAAAGCTTCAGAGGAATGCAGACTTAGGGGAGGAAGCGGGCAGCATGGTGTGTGGGGGAAACATGAGCCAGCGATGGGAGCCGGCGATGACAAAGCAGTCGGTCATTCCCAAACCGGCACTGAAGGAGGCTCTTTATACCTGGAATCTCTCTCACATGACACCTGCTGCATTAGCCTCCCAGCATCTGGATGCACCCTGTGGAACAAAGGGGCGCAGACTCGCGGATAATGGCGCTAATCTGTCAAAGGCCGCCTGTCCCAGCCACAGGCCCCCCGTCTCCTCACCTCCTCACAGCACCGTGGACAGACGCCCTGAACAGGACTGTCATCACGAATATTTGTGGGGCGGTGACATCCTTACAAGCAAAACCCCAGAAGACTGTGGGCACCAGGTGATAATCCAAATGATTTCGGGGGCCCAGTCGATGGGGGTGATAATCCCAGTGATCGCAGAGGGCTGGTGGCACCAGCAGATAATCCCTACGAACGCCGGTGCGTGGCAATATTCACAGCAAACTAAGGGGGCCCTGGGAAGATTTGGTGAGAAACACGGCAATCTTGTGATGCTGGTGAGACCCGGTGACAAGCCCAGCTTGTGTGGGCCCGGTGAAGCTGGTGAGGCAGGCCACTGAGAGATCACATGCTCCAGGCAGCCAGAGGACGCAGCTTGCCGGAACACTCCACGCAGCTCGCTTAATGAGACCTGTCGTTCAGTGTGTCCGCATCACAGGATAACGCCGCTGAAACAGTCGGCTCGCCTCGTCGCGATGACAGCACCGTAACGGATGGCTCGCTCCACGAAATAATCGCAGGCTATTGCACCGCTGTGAGCACTGATAGATCGCCCGTGCGCCGCATTTCCATACACTTCTCGGCAAAGATGTGAATATAGTTGCCTACTTATTAAGTTTGCAGGATGTGTTACTGGACAATTTCCAGCTTCCAGCAGAAGGTTATGAAGCTGGCGCCAGGCGCTCTTTGGCTCATTAAAAACGTAAACACGGCGTGATAATCTCTGCACCTGAGACGCCGTTTCCGATGTGCCGCTGTACGACCGCGCGAGCTCGGCCCAGCACTCGAAACACAATCAAACGGATGGCGATGGCAACCAGCAGCCTTATACATTATTAATACGACGGCTCTGCGGCCTGAATTCCTGCTGCATTCCCTCTGAAGCAAAATGACTTTTTTTTCTTCTTCCTGTTTTTCTTCTGCGACTAGACAAACTGAGTCCCTGCCAGCCTCAGATCTCAGCAGCTGCGGAGCTGCAAAGATTCTTCGGTCCTCACACAAAATGTCTGCAATCCACTTTCTAAAGGCAGCTGTATGAGTGAAAGGCAGCATTACCCCCCATGATGATCGCAGAGGTACTTGCTCTGTCCTGAGCAGAGACTGATCTGTATAAGGGTTAGGGTCAGGGTTAGGGTTAGGGTCAGGGTTAGGGTTAGGACTCACTGCAAGGCCTACAAGTCATCAAATAATTCACATAAAGCAACAGACTGCAGATAAATCACGGGGTTAACAGCAAGATCACTGCAGTCACCCCTAAATAAAGTTTACTTAAAGCTCAACACAAACATTCAAATGTAAACCCACCCCATCCATCCATCCATCCATCCATCCAATCCAATAGAGTAGTGTTTCTCAATCCAGTTCTTGGGGACCCCCAGACGTTCCACATTTTTGCTCCCTTCCAGCGCCCAGTAGGAGGGCAAAAGGTAGATAGGGAGCAAAATCGTGGACTGGGGTAAGAAACACTGCAGTAGATGATATGTAAACCAAATTGGCAAAAAAAAAAACAGTATTAAGAGCCAGACTGAAAAAATGGCAAAAGAAAAACATCCAGGACAGCTATGTGGCACTGAGGAGGTCACCTTCTGAAGCGAGAGAAGAGGGAGCCCAAAACTCAAGGCCTGAGAAAGTGAAGTCTTTTGGGGGCTGAGAAGGACACTATCTCCTCTGACTTCCAGACAGAGAAGATGGGGCACAGAGTGTACAGGCTGAGAATGTAGAGCTTGGGGCCTGTGAGCCCTGCCCCCCCCATTGGGCCACACCGACTCCCAGAATTCCTGACCTCCCTGAGAACCGTGGGGTGCCGACGTGCCTCTTATCTCACCCCCTCCGCCACATTCTCACTGGGCTTCTCGGAGGGTGTTTACAAACATGCCAGAACTTTCCCAGAAAACCCCCAATCTCTTCACCTTCATCTGAGCACTGAGATGCTTTACTCCGACGCAGACGCAGCTGGTGTGCGTATCAAACCCTCAGATGTCAGCAGTGGAAAACAACCAGGCCGAATTGTTCATGCTTGGCCACTTGCGTAATACATTAAAAACAATGAATGCAAAACCTGTAGTGTATTATTAGCATATTACACGCATGCATGTATTGTGCCTGTGTATGAGTATATATGTGCGTGTGCTGTACACGTGCTTGCATGCCACGGCAAGGTGGGTGGGAGACGGCGAACTCACCGAGCAGCCGGAGACGGCAGGCTCCCGGCCGTACGTGGGAAAGGGACTTCTCTCTGTTTTACCTGTGTGCACAGACAAGGGTAAAATCCCCATCAGACAGGCATGCAGCACAGAGATGTTGTGCAGAAGCAGACACAGACACTCACAAAGAGCTCTGTGCAACAGCAGTTGATGCCTAACATATGGGGATGCTTTAAATGATGAGATTAACAGCTCTTTGTTTACTTTATTGGGCAGACCAAGAATCTAGGATCTTGAGATATCAGCCCTGGTGTGAAATCCAAACAGTCTTGAAAGTCACAATCGCTGAACAGCAATTACTGACAAATTCACGACAATGACAGACACAATACTGGAATTGTTTTTTCTCTCACAGAAGCACATTTAATCGGTGTTATTGGGAATAAGCACGCATATAGGGTATGGCTCTCCTTCAAGAAGCCACGTGATGGGCCAACCGATGATCCGACGCTCCGTATCATCAGGAAGATCCGCGGAGAAGCCGTGGATATCCTTCAGATATCGATTGCTCTAACAGATCCTGTGAGCAGACTGTGGCCCGGAAGGGCTCCATCACTGTCAGCCATCCCGTGTGTGTTCCCCACAGGTCAGGGCTTCCAAAGAGCCATCAGGAACCGGGGAAACGACGGCACACCAACATGAATCACACTCTTCACATTATCTAAACTCAGCAGTTTTACGCCTATGGAAAAATGTGAATCGTACATAAAATGATAAACAACTTTAACAACATCATACATTATTCTTGTCAGACTTTCAAACATTTCTGGAACAAATGGAGCTTTGAAAGTAAATTCTGTTTACTCTGGGGAAAGGTAAATATTTTACTAAGTAAAAAACTTGCACAGCACAGATTTTGTTTTACCTCTTCCAACCATTTTTTTTTTGTTGGGGGGAGGGGGTCACATAATGATTTACAGTGATTTACAGTGGCATCTATTAATGGATGCAGTCACATGACCATGGATCCATGCTTTCCTGAGCCAGTTATAGAAAAGTATACTTCTGCTGTTTAAAGTTACTGAATAAAACAATTTTCAGCGCATATGTCTGAGGGGTAACGAATGTACGTGAGGGCGCACTGAACATCCGCGGAGGAGCTGAGCAAATTATTCAGGCTTATTTTACGATTCCTCACTTCAGCTGCCCGGCTATCTGCTCCCTAAAAGCTGATATGTGTGCAGTTTCCCCTGCAAAGCGGCCTGTTCTAGGTGTGGATTCGAACCCGGAGGTGAGGTGCAGCCTAACACTGCTAAGACGGTTAAAGGAAGCCCCCTTTCATTTCTCATAATCTGAAATGCATGGTTCTGCAGTGCCGCTCGGCTCTGGATTTGCAGCAGATGCGCCGATGGCCTCTCCCTGGCGTGGCTGTCCAGGCTGCTTTTCCCGCGCGTGCGTTTTGTCTTTGCCTAATGCACCCGCACTGCCTCTCCGCAGTGAATTATTCATCGTGCGCGCATTCGGTTTGAGCCGCAGCCAAGGCAGTGAGGCGCACATGCACGCGTACACACACACACACACACACACACACACACACACACACACACACACACACACACACACACACACACACAAAACCATGTGCCCCCCCCCTCCACCAACTCGAAGGCAGCCCCGGGGCCCGGCCAAGCCAGGCGTGAAGATACGCCGAGGGACCTCTCAGCCAGGGCACAAGAAACGGAGGGAAAAATATCACCCCCCCCCCCCCACCCCCAAGGAATTAAATGGTAAATGAGCATTTAGCCGTTCAGAGTGAACACACCCACCGAAGAGTGCATCCCTCAAAAACAAAAAATATGTTTGCATTCTCACGTCACTGCACAAAAGTGCCATCGTTTGGTGAGATCTTAAAGGGGAAGTACACCCACACTTCACTGCCATTCAGACATGTACAGAGGATTATGTTGCACAAATGACTGTTCCAGCAGATATAAAAAATATAGTGAAAAAATTCAAGTAAATATGTGGATCATCATCTCAAGAGCTAAAAACTGGTTATAAATAACAAAAATCATTTAAGATAACATTGGAAATGAATGATCTCAAATTAGACCCAATGAAAGATGTAGGAAATGTAGAAAAATTACACTCTGCCATGAATAACAACACATACTGATCATCCACAGCCTCCCCCAGTACGAAATAAAAGCCCAAAACCTACGGAATGTAAGAAATCAACAATGTACGGCAGCCCTAGAACTGCTATTGCATTTTGTTTAAGTGTCACTCCCGAGTGTTTGTGCCAAGGCCGGCGTTCGAGGGGAGCGGTGCCAACAAGCACAGCTGTGAAGCCACTGCCCCCCGCCCATAACACCCCCCCCCCCCCCACGCCAGGGCTGACTGCGAGCCAAATTACTCATTCAGTTAAGGGGGACGAGGCGGCGGGGGTGGCGGGGGCACAAAGAGGTGCCAAGTGGTGGAGCAGCAAAAGGATGAACTTGGGGATCCTGTTTGGAGGTCAATGTTTAACAGGGCCCTCGATTGTCATGGCAGCTCTGACCTCCACCCGCCTGTTCCTCCATCTTCTCCTGGCTCCAACGTGATGGTTCGGGCCCAGAGGGTGTGGCCAGCGGCCTGTCTATCCTCCATATGTACCAGCACTGGTTGGGCTTCCAGCGGCCTGTCTATCCTCCATATGTACCAGCACTGGTTGGGCTTCCAGCGGCCTGTCTATCCTCCATATGTACCAGCACTGGTTGGGCTTCCAGCGGCCTGTCTATCCTCCATATGTACCAGCACTGGTTGGGCTTCCAGCGGCCTGTCTATCCTCCATATGTACCAGCACTGGTTGGGCTTCCAGCGGCCTGTCTATCCTCCATATGTACCAGCACTGGTTGGGCTTCCAGCGGCCTGTCTATCCTCCATATGTACCAGCACTGGTTGGGCTTCCAGCGGCCTGTCTATCCTCCATATGTACCAGCACTGGTTGGGCTTCCAGCGGCCTGTCTATCCTCCATATGTACCAGCACTGGTTGGGCTTCCAGCGGCCTGTCTATCCTCCATATGTACCAGCACTGGTTGGGCTTCCAGCGGCCTGTCTATCCTACATATGTATCAGCACTGGTTGGGCTTCCAGCGGCCTGTCTATCCTCCATATGTATCAGCACTGGTTGGGCTTCCAGCAGCCTGCCTATCCTCCATATTTACCAGAACTGGTTGGGCTTCCAGCGGCCTGTCTATCTTCCATATGTACCAGCACTGGTTGGGCTTCCAGCGGCCTGTCTATCCTCCATATGTACCAGCACTGGTTGGGCACCTAGCCGGTCTGTCTATCCTCCATATGTACCAGCACTGGTTGGGCTCCCAGCGGCCTGTCTATCCTCCATATGTACCAGCACTGGTTGGGTTCCCAGCCGGCCTGTCTATCTGCAACCGGTGACTCTCCGGACGTGGCTCCAGATAAAACGTCCAGTCGCCGCTGCTCTGACGAACCCCCCTCCCCCGCCCAGTGACCGCCTCGCCCCCACTCCCTGCCGTTTCTTAGCACCACCCGGTTACCCCCAAAAGCAGAAGTGAATCTCGGCGGCCCCTGTGGCTGGCTGAGCTCAGCACCTGTGCCACACGACTGCATGTCCCTTCCGGCTCAGAAGGGGCGACTGCAACGAAACCCCAAGCATGACATCAAACCGCAAACTGTGACAACAAAGCCCACAGATCACGGATATGCTTCTGAAAGAGCTAGAGCAGGAGAAAAAGGGTCAACAGTGCCACGGCCATCACACTGAAGGAGAGAGGAAAAGAATGAAGTCAGGTCAGGCAGAGTGACACTGAAAATAACGGGGAACAAGCATGGATCGCATAGTCTCCCCAAAGCGCTGACAGTGACTGATACGTGCATTAAGCTCCTTCCCATGTAAGGTAAACAAGTCATTAAAATGTCATTAAAACATTTTTAAAAGTACTGAGTAAACTGCTTAATATCCTCGCCGCCATAAAGCTGAGTCCACTGTTTTACTGCGACATAAAGCAAAATGAAATTCAATGACAGTATACAAAAAAAACCAGCTGAATTACAAAACGTGTAACACATAGGTAAACACTAATTTAATGCATTTTAAAAGCTCTTGTATGCCATAAAGAACTGGCTTTATTGGAAGATGCTTTGCATATACTTGTAGTAAAATTAATTAACCTTACTACCGATTAAATTAGCTACAGATACAGCAATGGTTTGCTACTATATTAAAGAAGAGAATCCAAAATCAGCTATTGTTTTTAAGGTTTGAAGTCTTTATATGGACATATAAAGATTTTCCCCAGAAAATTTTGTTTTTAATGAGGCATTTAATATTATTCTTTAAATATTATTCTTTAAAATACGAATGGCATGGCTCATTGCTGCCACCTACAGCTGAGCTGCATAACTGCAAAGTACATCTGGGAGTGAACTTTGATGTGCTTGTAATGCTAAAGGTGGTTTCCACAGCTATGCCAGGACGAAATGAGAAGATGCACGACTCCCTGTGAGACACTAAACAGACTCATCACAGACAACTCTGCCTCCATGACCTTCAAGGAAACCCAGTTACACGCTGTGGGTATGGCTTATACTACTGCTGTTCTTAGAGACCCCTAACAAAACAACTAGGTGATCTCACTTGTGGAAAAACTACCTCAGACTGTTCCCTAGTACTTGGCATTGGCCCTCCCCTTCTGTGACATCACCTTCGGAATCTTCATAAGCATCTTCAGACAGCTTAATGAAGTTATAGGTGAGGCCTTACCAAGCAAGGAATATCAGAGCACGTCACACTGGTCACGTGAGCTGAAAATCACCGTCAAACTCTGCCGTCATGTTTTCCATGATATTTTGGGAGGAAAAGCTACATAATTATTCTGCATCCACAATATCTACGGATGGCAACCTTACCAACACCTAACCAACAGCGGCGTCATCTTGAGCAGTCTTCACATTTCACAGTGCACAGCAGCATGCCCCGCACATGAGACGATTGTGGCGCTCGTCTATCTTCCACAGGTTGAAGCTCAATCTTCTGAATGTATACCTTCCGATAATAAGCCACATTTACACAGCCAGAACAAGACACAAGCCATTAAACTGTAATTCTCTCTCATGATCCACTGAAGTCTGAAATGAGCCTATCCATCACAGCCAACTAACCTGCTGCAAGAAAATCATTACAAAAAAAAAAAAAAAACAAGGGACCAATTTCAGACGAGCTGCACCATGCCTTGTTTATTACCTCCTAATGCAGGCCTACATTATCAGAGTCCCGAAATTCTGAAGAGCCTTAATACCGTTATTGCTGTATATGTTCACAGCAGGTGCAGCCAGGATAGATGGGGCAATATTCTCCAACTGTTCCATTACTTGTCTCCGACAGATTTTTTTCCTTTTAATGGACAGCCTGAAGTTTGAGCTGAGCGGTGGGCTTGGAAATGACTTCATCACTCTCCTGGTGAGGACTAGGCCGCTTTGAGTGGACCTGGCGTCTCCACGAACCGCTGACACATGGAGGGTCCTGGGTCGTGGCAAATGAGACAATAAACGCATCGGTTTGATGGAACTGCAGCTCGACTAAATGGACAAGACACTTACAAGAGCGGCCCAGTGGAATATCGCAGCCCCACAACCTTCTCGCCTCTCATTAAGAACAAAATGTACATTCGTGATGTATGTAATGATAACGAGACATGCTTTCAGACAAAATGTTTACAGTGCAATAGAACGTTGAGGGAGGTTGTGGGCATTCGTAGCTCCACTCCTGTATTGATCGTGGCGTCACAATGCAGCCACAGGCCTTGTTTTGATACTCTGACATACTGTGATCTAAACTCCTCCAGGGACCAATTCAGGATGAGCCACAAAAACAGCCAATTAGTGAACATGTTCCACGGGCCGCTGGAGCAGCCGCGCTACACTAGGGCGCCCATTGTTCCCCGCCTGAAAAGCGTGCCTGGGCTTAAACAGGCAGAACTGCACTCCTTAAAGGCCCATAAGAGGCGGAAAAACACAGAAACGCAGGACGGGGCGAGAGAACACAGAGCCGAATTCACACGGATGTTTCCTGAAACTCCCCCCCCAGCCCCCGTTTGCATGATCCCAACTTGAGCTCCTATCCACACATTCAGTCCTGCAAGCCCACTGCAATCCATTATCCCTGTCAAGTTAATGTTCCGTGTTGGGCCATATGGCAGAGCTGCACGCGCAACAAAGGAAATTCCTTCAACTTGTTATAATCAGCAGTTTCAGCTGTCCAAAAAAAAAAAAAGGAAAAAAAAAGACAGCTTAAACAGCTTTATTGTGTTTGGTGCATTTTCTGTTAATATCCATGGTGAAAACAGGAAGAGGGACGGGAAGATGGGGGGTTGGGGGGGGGGGCAGGCACCGGGACAGGGGAGGGAGAGCCGAGCACAGGGACGGGACGGGATCGGCACTCTAGATACTGCGCTGGAGCTGCGCAGAAGCGGACCTGGGTACCAACACGCACATCACCTTGCAGATGTCAAGAAGCCTATTTCCTTCCCAAATCCAGGCTCGTGGTACTGACACACTCCCCCCCCCCCCCCCGGTGCCGGCTAACGCCCTCCCTTCAGTGACAACGCCTGTCCTTTTTCCACAAGTCCATTCCCCCGGCACCCCCTCCGTACAGCGAGGCGGGGTGGGCTGTCCCCTGACCCCCTGCGACCCTCCGTGCCGGGACAGGAGGTGCGCCGGCACCCGAGCCACAGGAGGAGGCGCTCACGCTGAGCCCAGCATCGCTTCCTGTTAATTACAGCCTTCTCAGCGCTGCCATTACTCAAACGGCTCATGCAAATGTTAATGAGCGCTTATTTGCATATTTATTTTTTCCTTTGTTGAAATGTCATTGATTATTACATTCTAGCGTGATGAATGCCGCTGCTGATACGCTCTGATATGTAATTAGTCATTAGGTGGAATGAATAGATCAATTAAAGAGAAAGAGCGGGATTAAGAGAAATCAAACAAGGAAGGATGTGAGCAGGGACGGCGAGGGAGCGAGGAGCCTGGCCTGCCAAAGGAAGCCCAGCGCCAGCTTCCCGCGGCCGCCAGCCGCACCGAGGACACGCCGGATAGAAGGTGGCACTCAGCACCGCGCGCCTCATGCAGCCTTGGAGCGCGACTCTCGAAATCAAGGAGGACTGACCTCCCGAGTGAGGCTGAGTCCAGCCGCTGTCTTCCTGTCGGTGTGCATCTGAGCCCGGGGGGGGGCGTTGAATTTATTTATTTATTTATTTTAAGCCAGTAGTATTTATTTGGAATACTCTGCCCCTGCAGACTAATCAGGCACCCTGCCCTACTCTTCAATTTCCAGCGTTGTTTAAAGGAACAACAAAAAAAAAAAAGGAGAAGGAGGGGTGTGTTTTCATTTGGCCTCTGCGGTTTCTGAGCTTAAGTATCCTCTAGCCAGTACTTGCTATTCACAGATGAAAAAAAAAAAACACATTACTGGGGACCAGATGGGAACATTCCACATGACCAAACCAATCAATCACCTTGGTGGGACGCAGGTGCGACACAGCCGTGCAGCAACACACCATTTCACAGTCTATCGGGCACAAACACATGGCGACCAATCAATGGCCCCCCGAGGACCTCTGGGAGGGGGTGGGGAGCAGGGGTAGGGGGAGGGAGGGGGGCAGCTTCTCCGGAGTCCTACTGGCTCACGGTTGATGACTTCATAATCACACATTCTTGCTCTCACCGTAGGACACTGACCAGCCGTCTAATCGCTAAAGTGTGAATGCTAAACGAGTAGCGCCAGCGTTGACAGATCGCCCAACAGCACGGGGTGTGCGGCGGCCATGCTGACGCGCATGCCCGGGATGGGGCCAGACCTGCACAGTGGAAAGTACATCAAAAAGCAGACACACACACAACCATCTAAACAAAAAAAAATGCACTTAAGAGCCTTGGAAGGGCCACAAAAGCTGGTCTTAATATCTCCGGAAGGATATTTTAGTCAGGCGGAGATCAATGCCAGCATTATTCAGCGTGCCACATCAAAGAGGCCGCGCAGGGCTGGTATCCACCGCATGGCAGCCGTTCAACAGCCAGACGTCAGCGTGCCCAGATGAAGGACGGCACGGGAGGAGAGAAGGTCAGGAATCCTGATCCGCCTCGCAGTCACGAACCTCCACGGGCGGATTCCCTTTCACAGAAAGCACAGGAGGCGAGCCGCGCTTCTGACAGACCAATAGGAACGAGCTTCCACGGGCGGACTCCTTTAACAGAGAGCACAGGAGGCGAGCCACGCTTCCGACGGACTAATAGGACGCCGTGAATTAATATGTTTCGGTGATGCCAATGGCGTTCGACAGCGAGGGCGATTTATTCTGTGATGACAATCTTTTTACAGCTGGGAGGATAATCAATAAGGGTGTCTGCTCAGAGCGCGCCGTGCCACGTGAGGTTGCACGAGTGACAGGGGGACGTCCTGATGCCCGGCCTCTGCGGGGCCACTCTTAATAGCGCATCACTGATGGTAATGCTGCCATCGGCCCCTCCTACCTACCCCCCCTCTTGCCGGGATGACGGGTGAAAGAGACGTGAGTCGGGGAGGGCGGCAACGTGGAAGAGCGAGGGGGAGGGGCTCGACCGGCAAGACGGGAAGGTCTGCGGCGTGAAACATGCGACCGGCGGCAGATGAACGCGCATCGAAATGCGGCTCGTGGAAACATAAGGTTTACATCCAATTAAGCAGCACCGCCCCGGGGTGAGCGCGGCGGTAATGAATACCAGAATGCACGTCTAATAAAAGATTTGATATGAATGAACAATACAAAATAGGGGAATTAGGAGGTACTCAGGGGAGACTTTCTGTGTTTCAAGCCCTGCAGGCTGCGTTATATTACAGAGAGCAGCTTCCAAGGAAAAGGAAAAAAAATAACACCATTTATTGCTATGTTTACATGTTGCTTCCGGGGCAACAGTTAAAATTTCTGCATCTCCGAAAGGCAGCGATGTGAAGCAACACTCCACATTCACGGCTTTTTATGAATCGGAGCAGACAGCCAGCGGCTGCTGGCCAGGTGTGTGCAGCCCGCCTGAGCCCCGGTGTCCTGGGGGGAGCACCTGCAGGGCTGCCTGGCGCAACTCCCAGGCTTCCTCAGTGCTCCAGCACGCCGCCACCCCCCTCCCCCGACAGCCCACCTCCACAGCACCACCAGGCTGAAAACGTTCACCATGCAGCTGGAGCCTGGTCCAAATTGGCCACAGAGAAATATGAAACACGCTACAGGACTGTCCTCATGCGGGTTTAGGGTGCATCCAGGGGAAGGGGCCGAACGTCAGGACCCCAAGGCCACCCTGCGTCCCCACGTGAGCAGCCAGGACGCCCCCTGATGGTCAGTAGAGGCACTCAGTCATTCCCTCTGTACGATTCTTTCCAAATGAATCATGGCACTTCAATGGCAGGGGTTACGCATGGGAAACATCTTTACTGGCATCAGCTGTGCGTGAGTGGCGGACGGCAGCCCTGAATTCACCAGGCCTCACACTTCATAGGCTGGATCGAGCTTCCCAGGACTCCCTTACTGGTACACAGTGGGGTTGTGGGTGGGTGGGGGGGCTCTGCTGCCCCTCATCGGCTCTCTGCAGACGGCCGCTCTGCATATCTGCGTGTTTTTCATGTGTCGCGCCGCATAGCCAAAGTCTCTCTTAGGGAAAGCTGCCTGTAGCCGGGTGGGGGCAGGACAGGGGGGCTGAACTTTCATTTAAAAAATAATAATAAAAAAAAACAGCCACATGCTGCAGACATGAAGGAGGGAAAATGTGACAGGGGGGGGGGGGGTAACTACAAAGCATTTCAGCAGATGTTTCCCTGAAATTCCAGGAAATTCCAGGACTCATTTATACCTTAACAATTTACTGAAAATACTTTCCGTCACCATCATTACTATCATCGTGTTAATTGCTATTTATACAGCGGAGTGCAGCTAAATTTCTGAGGACGCTGCATTCCCCAATGGCCACCGTCAGCTGCGCTTGCGGTCGGGGCAGTGTCTGCAGTGACGTCTCCGGGGCCCGGTGGCCTGGCAGCCCGGACCAGGCCCAGCCACACCGCACTGCGCACACAGCTGAGCTGCCCAGCTGTCCTGCTGGGGGTGGCCGGTCTGGGGGTGCCTCCCCGACCACAGGCCTTATCAGCTTCCGTGGGATCCACCCAAAACACTCTCACTAACCTCAACACCGGGGCGTGGACCGGGCTGAACACGCCCAGAACACACCCGCGAAGACCAGCCTGAACACGGCCACGAAGACCAGCCTGAACACAGTGGCACAGACTACCCTTAACATGGGCCCATGGACAACCCTGAACACAGGTGAGCTGATTGGCCTGAGTAGGGGCCCGTTGACCAGACTGAACATAGGAGTGTTGACCGGCCTGAACACAGGCATGTTCTTTTGCCAAAGCAAATGTCACTTATATTGTATTCTAAACACATCAACATTTCAAAAAACATAACAGTTGGATGGAGAGATTCAGACCCACTCAGCCATATGGATGCTGCTGGTTTGGTTGTCAATCATGTCTCTTTAGTGAATCAAGAGCCGTGGAAAAATGCTTAAATGTTGCTATTTTTAATCCCTCTGACTGCACATTAGGCTCTGCTCCTGCCACAGTCTTCGCCCATGGCTCAAAGTTAAAAATAAAATGTCTTGTTTTAAATCCCAATCCCACTACAGAGTTTTACAAAAGCATCCTTATAACACGGGAGAAGCTTCACTATTCAACATGAATGGAGAATAGGGGTGCAGGATATTTAATTAAATCTACAGAAGAGTCTCCCAGCGACGATGACAGGGCCGGATTCTCAGTGCGAGCGGCGCACAGCTGAATGTGCAGTAATGCAGGTATCCCATCCTTATGCAAACCGCTGAAGATGAACTATGGCCACGTTCTGACACTTTAAGGCCAAACTCTCCTCCGCGACGTGCCCACAAATAAACTGCCGCCGCTTGTTTATGTTGCCACGGCAACAGATGCTAAATCTGGCCGATGAGTGACGGCGGTGACGAGGGCCACCAGACGGACAGAGACAGACATTTTCCGGCGTGGTGAGGGTGGTTGTTGTGCGGCTCCTGCCCACATGGACCAGCGCGCGGGGAAGGTCATCTGCTTGGGGAGCTGCCTTGTCTTTCTCTCGGTATGAAAAACAGGATGTTTTTCTCACGGGTAGAATGAGTGCGATGCCCATGACCAGCGGACCGGCGCAAAGTGTGGTGAACCCAAAGCCGCGCCCGTTCAGAGTCACACGCCACCTAGGGGGGGATGCCTGTAATCTTCACAGAGCTTCCAAGCTCTTGTCTGAAGCCCCCGAGGCACATCAGCGACCCCCGTCACATGGGACGCCTCGCCCCCCCCCCAGTCATGCTGCCTATCTCCACCTGCAATAGACAGACTAGGCACCTGCCCAGAGGCAGCAGGAGCACCAACCCCTAGAGCTCCTGCCTCAAATGAGATTCCCTTAGAATGGTGTCTAAGGGGACACTGGATGTGTATGTACGTGGGGGGGGGGGGGGGGTCAAGCCAAGTCAACTCATTTATTTGTTTATAGCATTTTAAAAACAACAAGGTTGACGCAAAGTGCTTTGCAGTCTAGAGAGAACTGATTAACAAGAACTACATTCATAGTAAAATATATAACAGTAAAATATCTAAATAAAATTACAGGAAAGCATGGATACAAGAAATAAGAAAATAAAAAAGATTAAAAATATCTACGTGTTTATGTATGTGAGAGTATCTACGTGTTCATGTATGTGAGAGTATCTACGTGTTCATGTATGTGAGAGTATCTACGTGTTTATGTATGTGAGAGTATCTACGTGTTCATGTATGTGAGAGTATCTACGTGTTCATGTATGTGAGAGTATCTACGTGTTCATGTATGTGAGAGTATCTACGTGTTCATGTATGTGAGAGTATCTACGTGTTTATGTATGTGAGAGTATCTACGTGTTCATGTATGTGAGAGTATCTACGTGTTTATGTATGTGAGAGTATCTACGTGTTTATGTATGTGAGAGTATCTACGTGTTTATGTATGTGAGAGTATCTACGTGTTTATGTATGTGAGAGTATCTACGTGTTTATGTATGTGAGAGTATCTACGTGTTTATGTATGTGAGAGACAAGAGCATTAGCCTGCTACAGCAGTGGTGGGGGGAGGTGGATGATAATGAACCGGGAGAGAGAACGAGCTGGGGGGGGCGGGACACCTGTGACCTGCACAGCGCCTTGCAAGCGGCATGTGCACCTGAGCGGCACCTGACCACAATCACTGCCACAGCTGCCATCGGCCAGCGGGGGGGCGGGGGGCCCCTTCTCAGGGGGAGGCGTGCGGCTAAAAGTGCAGCGAGCGGACACCTGCTCCCGTAAAACTGCGTCTGTGTGATGTGGGATTTCAGGCTCAGAGACGACCCTTAAGGAGCAATTAAACACAGAAGGAGGCCAAGGAGGCGGAGGAGGTGCGTGCTGGGCCCTGGGGGGGGGGGGGGCAGCAGCACACGGGGACTTCAAACATCTCCCTTTAGCGGAAAGAAAAAAGACAGAAACCCTGGGCTATGTACTGCTCAGCAAGCTGGGCCGTGACCACAGGGGGGGGGGGGGGGGATGCGTAATTCAATTTCCCAAAAAACCCATTAGGACATATCAACAGAAAGTGAAAAACTAAAAAAAAAAAAGATAGATAAAAAAAGAAATTAACAACAAGCCCACCACTGTCTGAGAATCCGGTGGTGTGACGGTAAAGGCCACGAGTCGATCGGGCTATGGAGGCCCCGGCGAGCGTCTGGCGTTCCGTGACGACCTGGGGGCCCAGTGGGTGTCAGCATTGGGAGTCCCACAAACGCCAGGGTCCCCGCATGTGCTGCCAGGGTGACCTGCCACGCTCCCAGGTGACGCAAGGCCCCCAAGAACCGCTGCCATTGCGCAGAGCCGCCGGTCAGCATCTCCCCGCCTGCAATCCCGTTAACGACGTCATTAATTCATGAGAGGAATTAAATGTTTCACTCCAGGAGGAGGCAAGACTGCCAGCCCGGAGCTCCATGCCGCTTATCTGCGGACAGGGGGCCCCCTCCCTCTGCTCCAAGGACGCCTTCACAGATGGGGGCTGTGCAGCTGGATGTCTGCACAGCACACGAAAAGGTTCTGCCGATATTTAGAAAGTTAAAGATGATTTGCACCCCAAAAAGGTTCCGTTTAGGTGTCAGCTGTACCCTTAAAGCTAAACATTCAGCTCCAAGAAATTCTTGAAATTGTTTAAGTAAACTGAGACACACAAGCAAATTTTTTGCTTCCTGCTAAAATAAATGAGTTTCCATTTCCTGAATAACGCAGAGTCTGACTTATCTAGTAATACAGAATCTAACGCAAAGTGATTTCCGAAGTGCCTTCAGACGAGGTACAGCAAAAAAAAAAAAAAAAAAAAAAAAAGAAGAAGAAGAAGATGAGAGAGAAAAACAAGATTCAAGCTTGCTCAGGAGTTCTGGAATGGGATCACGGCCCTCAAAGGGGCAGAGCTGGGAGCAGCGATATCTGGGGACCCCCAGAGTCCAGGCCACAACAAGGCATCAGCCCCCTCAGCAGCTGCGGCAGGCTCCATCACCCAGAGAAGAAATCAGGAGCGTTTCTGGACTTTTTCATGCGTGATCCTCCGCGCCATAATGAACAAAGGAGTGTGGCCGATTGGCACTAACTTGCCGCCAAGATGAGCCAAGGTAACGCACAGGTGTCCTTTTTAGGATGGGGGCGGGGCGCGGGGAGCACACACACTCACGCAACGTCTTTCATTAAGTCGGTAAGGGTAAATCCTGCCTATTGAGCTCATCACAGGCAGATTACTTTAATACACAACACCGGAGGCAGGGCTCAGGAGGGGGTGTGTGCGTGCGCGTGCGTGTGTGTGTGTGTGTGTGTGTGCGCGCGTGTAACTGCAGGTCAGCAGAGATAAAAATACGCACCCAGCCACATGGGCCAGGTCATCCGACCTGCATTCATCTTCCCAGAGGAAGCTTTTATTAATTCGCCACAGCACGCACGCACGCAGGCTCACGCATGCGGACGCACGCACACAGACGCACGCGCATGAGTGAGCAAGCACGAGTCGCATGACGTAACGGTCAAATTATCCCATTAGGCAGAAAATTTTATGCTGCAATGGAAAAATAAAAAAAGACACAAGCAAACCAGCAGCGCTCAGCAAAGCCCATTTAGTGTCCTTGTAAGTGCACTTCCTACTGCAGCCCCACCCATCTGAGAAGGGATGTGCTGCTCTGAGACACGGGGGGCGCCAGAGAGCCAGCCAATGTATGGCAAAGACGCCAAACAAGCTTAGATGAGGCAAACCTGACTGAGGGGAACAGGGTCGGGCACTGGAACTCCATTTCATTCTTCTACTAAGAATAACTGAAGAAAATGCACAGCAATTCCACCTGTGACAGCAAAAGGCTGTGAAGAGTTATAAAGTCTGTGAAGGGTACTGCTACGGCTATGGTCAGCCACAGTCCGTCCCACAGTATCCAGGTCCCGCCTCTAGCCCCGCCCACAGCATCTGGATCCCGCCCACAGCCACTCCTCCATGGGCAGACTCAGCCCTGACATCCACGGCAGCGTTGCTCCCCTCCGCTTCCTGCTCGAAAGTCACACGGAACGCAACAGAGGCCATTTCCTACTCCGCTTCACTTGTTTACGAAGGCGAGATTTCTCAGGAAAATTATCTCATGCCATTAGCACATCCAGTCGCCAGGCCGTCCTCCGACAAAACTCCTGACGGGCTTGAAAAAAATATGGCAGCTCAATACAAAAAAAAAAAAAGCACCTGGAGAAGCAGCAGAAATAACAACAAAAATCACTGGCATCATTTGTTTTACTGGCATCGAGGACAAATGAACTGGCACCTTTTGTGACCTACAGGATACAGCTAGAAAATTCCTAATGCACTGAACATAAAATTTTATGACAATAAAAACATTTTTGGTAATACTTTACTTAAGGCCATGCTTTTAGTCATTTATAAACACATTCATAATGTATTATAATGCATTCATAAAGCATTAAAACATGGCTAGAAGTATTTATAAAAAGGCTTAAGTAATTAACGACATGTTTAAGCCTCATGACTGTTTTACGAAGCTCTCATCTATAATGCACTATAGATACCTTTAAACTGCAGTACAGAGCATCCTTAGTGCTTATACATACCATTATAAAGGTATCTATAGTGCATTATGAGAGCTTCATAAGGTATTCATAATGCATAATAAACATGACTATAATGTGTAATGTCTTTTAATATTTATAGCCATGTTTATAATGGTATATGAATGCATTATTATTTGTTTTGAATGTGTTTAACAATTGCTAAAAACATGGCTGTTACCACGTTTTTTTATATAATTGATATTAATTAATGAAAACTTACTACAAATATCTCCAGTTCCTGCTGTATACAGAGAGGACACACTGCACCCCGTGCCACGATAGCATAAATGTCACCGTTCTTCCCGAATATTAAAACCGCTTTTATCACCAGCGACTAACTCAGCCTTATCAGGCCATCACAATCTTTTCTGACTTGTAAAATGGGCGTGAGTTGAGCCGGCATAAATTCCTGCCTGTTGGCAAATTCCTCTTTAATCTAAAGCTGGATTAAATTTAATCGATATCACTTAAATACAATGAATCACCGCCATCGTCGTGGAGCGATTTAAAAGCGGCACCATACGCACTCTCCAACGTCTCACGCACCACGGCGCTCCACGTGTCGGCAGCTCTCGAACCTGGGCACTGAGCACTGTGACCAGTGCTCCCAGTAAGGGGCCCGGCGGCTTGCTGGTACCGTGGGATTAGGCGGGCGACGGTGTTGAGTGGGGGCCCACGGTGCTGGGGGTGGGGTGCCCGGGTCAGGGGAAAGAGGATTGAAGGGGCATCGTGCCACGCCGGCCAACCTGGCTGACTCTCAGCCCGTAGAGCCAGGAGGAGAGCGTCCCATGTAATCCAGGCCGCCCCCCCCTCTCCGACAAAGGCACGGACGAGAATAATCATTATGAGAAACGAGAATGAGAGCGTGCGCCGGGCGCCCTCGCCAAGTGCAGGAGTGGGTGTTGCCCCAATCATCGGAATGACTCATCAGCCAGCCACACGAAATATTCATAACCGTCACGCCAACTTACATCGAAGTCCGGCGTCACGCTGAAGCCCCAGAATAAACCCCCTCTTTCATTCTGCCAAAAAGCCCCAGCGTGACCTTCGAATCAAACTGGCATCCTTCCATCTAAGCAGCACTGAATAGTAGTAAAAGCAATTAAAATATAGTGTCAAATAAGCAGCCATTACCTGCCATCTGCCAGGCTGTGGAAAACAGAAACAGGTTCATTACCGCTGAGGACCGGCAATCTGGGGTGAAGGCGGGCTGCCCTGTGCACACCACAGCTCAGGCCGCATGAGCAGCACCAAGCAGTCAACAACGGTAATATAAATCACAGCGCACTTAGATTTCAGTATCTATCTATTACATTTAAAGTACGTTGTCATTTCTAATAATACTCTAAGTTGATTTAGAGCATTTTCACCACAATGAATGGGTGTCAGACTCGTGAATGTACACAGGACAGAAATGAAAGCCCTGAGTTATGACTGTCGTCTCGTTAGCTACACCCCCCCCCCCCCCCCAACATACTCGTTATTCACCGTAATCCCATTTCATGTAATGCTTATTTGGGTATATTTTTTCTATACATTGTCACTGCCTTAAGTCTTAGCCCTTTCATATTTATCCTTAACTTAATTAGTTGTATATCTGTGTGTGTGACAAATAAGGAATCTTAAATCTTGAAACAGCAAAGCCCTTAACCTGGTGCTTCTGGGCCCATGAGACAGGATCCCCTCCCCGCCTCATCTGGTGCGTGGAGCTTCCTGGACATTCCCCCACCCTGCATGAGCCTCCCACATCTGCGTGCAGGCCTCCCTTTTCTGCAGAAGAACATTTGGATTGATCTAATCCGCCCAGATTACCGCGGCAGCAACGAGATCACAGAAAAAGGGGTCACCGCCACAGGCACCTCCCAGATTCCCCCGGCCAATGGTAGTGCATGTAATATGCCAACGATTGTAACATCATGGGAGTATTCACCTCTCTCATTGGCTAGTACTGACCTTATGCTTTTAACATAACAAGGATACTCAAAAGCGCATCAAGTGACAGAAATTCACAGCATGGCCACTACCATTCCGAAGAAAAAGAAAAAGAAAAAGAAAAAGAAAAAGCAGGCCATGCGACTGCCGTCTTGAAAAAGTGAGGCTGACTCGCGCTCTGCGTTGGGACAGCAAATCCCCAACAAATCGCTTCAGATCTGTCACTTTAGGTGTTATTCTCACAGCAAGAAAAAATGGGGAGGGGGGGGGATTTGATCTCAATTAAATTAGTTTTTCTGCCGCAAAAAAACACTTGAAAAAACAGCAAGTAAATATTTCCTACATATCAGCAGAATGGTGAAAATGAGCTGAGATTTTCTAATATGTGTAATAAAGAACATATAAAGTAAACAAGCATGAGATGGTAAGCGCTCCCAGCATATGGCCGGGTTCCCCACACCGCCGCTCAGGCGCTGCACACATATGGTGACGCCTCGCGCGCCATCTACGTGTTGTTTGGAAAGCGCAAAAGTCCACGGTATTTATAGGCCTAGCGAGCCGCTCGTACCAGTCCACTCCGGCGGAAGCGGCGAGTAAGCGCTAACGCTAGCGGCCGAGCACTAACATTAAAGTTACGGAGACAAAGCGACTGTTCGTTCACAAAAAGTGAGCACTTGCTCCAGTCCATCCCACCTGCTTGAGGTTCCGCTCTTCTGCACCACAAACCAATTTAACCAGCATCCCTGACTTTCATCGGGTAACACCCTTGCGTCATTCCACCAAGGATGGCTTGCTTATATTGGCTGGCTTATTAGCAGCGGCTAATAAACAGGCTGTCAGTGTAGGACTGCACATTGCCAGTTGCTAATGGAAGCATCAGCATGTAGCTCTCTGGCGCCACCTTTGGCCACCCTGAAAGCAGACGGGATTTCAGACGGGATGGCCGTGATGTGGAGGAGACCACGTCAAATCTGACTACTGCTCTCTGACAGAGTGCAAATGCTGCGAGATGGGAACTGACTGTTACCGCTGGTTACAAGCAGCGATCGGAGCAATCAGGCTTCTCAACTCAAGATGGGTGAGATTACCGTGAGCCAGGGTCAGATTAACGTGACCCAGGATTTAACGTGCGCTGCCCCCACTGTACAACCACCAGTCCAAAGCTTAATTTTCAATGGCTCCACCAGCAACTGCAATACTGGGGGGGGGGGGGGGGGCAAAAAATGAAAAATAAAAACCGTACACACCTGTACATTTTCTGTAAAATTACACCTATGTTTCCAGCATTACACAGCTCTGCACAACATTATCAAGTGGCATCAGAAACAAACAGTGCTCAAACAGCCTGTTATTTTCACGCTAATGTTTACTTCTGAGGCAGTGGGATTCGCACATCTGCGAGCAGCTGCACTGGATGCCGGCTGCTGAATATACATGAAACGGTAGCTTTAAATGCAGAATGCTCTCGGCACGGCCAGGGAGCCGGCTAACGACCCGCCCGTTTATACCTGTAACTAACCGATTCATTCCTGACCCGGCTGCCTGACAGCGCATTTAGCAAACTAATTAAACCGCAGCTTCTCCACATGAGCGGCTTCATCCATAATCAGATTAAAAATTTGAAGCGAAAAGTACAAAATAAAAGCAGGCTGGACGGCCGCAGGGTGGGGTTCTGACACATGAGCTTTGTTTGGTAACCACCCCCCCCCCCCCCCAACTTCCTCCCAC
Organism: Paramormyrops kingsleyae; assembly: GCF_048594095.1. Classification (NCBI taxonomy): domain Eukaryota; kingdom Metazoa; phylum Chordata; class Actinopteri; order Osteoglossiformes; family Mormyridae; genus Paramormyrops; species Paramormyrops kingsleyae. The sequence goes on along the minus strand of NC_132807.1, from coordinate 8,321,474 downwards.
TAAGACGTGTGGGAAGAGGGGCTTTTGTAATGCAAAGTTCTACTGCTGGGGAGACTTCCACCCGGGGAGAGGGGCAGGGAGGGGGGGGGGGGGGTCATCTTCTGAGGGGAAAGGGAGACTGGGGGTGAGAGAGGAGGGGTAAAGAAAGAGGCCCCCCAAGGTTCAACAAGCTGGGCCGAGGTGATGAGTATTACCTACTTACCCATCATGCCGGAGTTCATGAAAGGTGTCGGGGACAAGCCTTCGTGGGACACTAATCGACTGTCGCTCAAGTGATCACCATAATGAGGGCTGTCTGCAAAACCCTGGGGGAAGAAGGATCACATTATTAGGCTGCACCGCTAATCGAGTGCTATGACACTCCTCTAATTACTGAGGGAGGCGCTGCCATTGGTCAACTGTCCCCCGAAACGGAAAAAAAAACAAAAAGGGGAAAAGAAAAAAAACTATTTTAATCTTGTTTTGTTTATAAGTGGGGAAAACGTCACCCCGGAGAGCAGGGAACAGGGAAAGCACAGATGTTTCGGAAGACAGACGTGCCCGCAGCTGCCTTAAGGTTACCGCTGTTCCACTGCCACTCCTCACACGAAAGTGTGTTTGCAGCGGTGTGTGCTTGTGCACAGCCGCCACTTCTCTTATTAACACACGCAAGCGCGCGCATGAGAGCGCACCGCTAGTATGCTAATCACCGTCACCGCAGCGACGGACCGACAAAGCCGCGGAGATCGAGCGGACGCCGACCCCACTCCACTGAACGAACCTGGGTCATCAATCATCTTGGGGAAGCTGGTATCGAGCTCTGGAAGCCCCACCAGTGGTGCCGACCTGCTAACCAGGCTACAGCCCATCATCTAGCAAAACAACGTAACAATTACCGACATAGCAATAACGAGGCTTATTTCAAATACAAATTATTACGTATGCGCGATAAAAAAAAAATGAAAAGCCCTCCGAATAAAAGGCATGATTTCCGGAGCTCCGGAGGTAATTTCGGCAGTGCTGCACAGAGCCTTTTTCACGACAGTTATCGGGCTCCTTGGCTTTGGTCTAAATATCAGTCACAGTTGGGTCTTTTAAGAAGCCCGGAGCTGTCGGGGTAGCGGCTGGCGGCCCTGCAGCAGCGCTAATCCCAGAGCCTGTGAAGATCTGCCTCCAGCTCGGCCCAAAACTACATTAACTGCCGGCAGCGGGGAGGCACGCTGCCGGCCTCCATTTCTATAAGCTTTTTCACAAATTCATAGTCCTCGCTTTCCGCACACGCCACAGAAATATATGTACATATCTCTGGCCGGCCTGCCAGAGAAGCCGCTGAGATTGCCCATTGTGCAGCTGTCAGAGCCACCGTTTCCCCATCAATAACGCCATTAGCCCGCTCATTATTAGCGCCCGGATGGGGCACCGTGGCCCTCCTGTCTCCAAGGGCTTTCTCACGACAGGACCATGTCCTTCCGTCGCCATTTAAGGAGAACTCCAAAAAATGCTGCTGGATTGGAACCTGTGTTCCTCCCCGCCCAAAAAAAAAAAATGGCTGCCAGATCATAACAGGGAGGACCGGGTGAGGCAGCAAAGAGAAGCGCATAGTAATAAAACAGCGGCGGCTCCCCCCGGGGGACAATCACTTCATAAATCACATGACATTCATCACCGGGGAACCGCGCAGGTCCCCAGCCGTTCAGGTGGATGTTGATGTGCGCTGTCAGTGTGACATGAGGCCTGGCTACCGCTGGCTAAATAACCGGCAGGCCACTGCTTAAGGACATGCATCACAGAACCCCAGGCCGGTCCAGGTGAGCCACTGCCTGTGCTCATGACCGAGAGGGGGGGGCAGGCCAGACCGGTGGTGGCGTACGCGGGCGAAGCAGCCCGGGCAGGCGGGCAGCGACCAGTGGGGGGTCCCTCACAGCAGCGGGCCCTGCTGTCAAGATGACGCGCCTGCGGCCGCGATCATCCAGGACGCGCGGAGGAGCCCGGCCAAGGTCAGCCCGACCGGCTGGGGTCCCCGTTCACTGCCGAGCCGACCCCGCGTGTCAGCACACAGAGAGACTCGCGCTGCGGCCCTGAGGAGGCTGACAGAGACGGAAAACACACTGATCCAGAAAAAAATGAGAGAAAAAGCCCGGTTTGAAAAATAACACAAGATGCACAAATAAATATTCACAAAAGAAGGAAACGCTCAAAATGGAACCACACTCGGACAATTCCTACTGCGCTCTTCTGAGAACTGATGCTGGTAAGGCAGACAGGCCCTCTCTAAAAGTCTATCCTCACCCTAAATCTTACATCTCCAGCACCATAAAAATGTAATTAGTCGGTTTCCCTCTGCAGTGGCCTTTCTATGACGCCCCCCCATCGGACAGCCCCTGACACATCATCTCACGCTGCTGTCACTCCACGGGCCCTGCTGATGGAGTCCGGAGGCACTGCTGTACGTCCCCCACCATGTTTAATGGACGCAACATATGCAGAAGGCACTCTGATTTGATGCAGAATTTCTGGGTAAAACAGGGATGTGTGAGTTCACAGGCCGGCGAGCCGATCATGAAAAACACAGCCGGGCCACAGCCGGGGGAGGGAGACCGATCAGCTTTGCAACAGACAGACAAATGGACAAAACACAACGGACAAAATCCCTTTCATGATTTCAGGTGTCGAAATAAGTGTTGAAAATACCTAAATACTGCCACTGAAACTGTGGGCAAAAACCCAACATGAGGTTCAGAGATGAATCAGGATGCGTGTGACTGACATTCAGGCCTGTTTTGTTGACGTCAATGTGAACGGTCATGTTTACTGTGAAAACGGTGCAGCCTGGACTAACTAACCCTGCTTCCCAGGAGCTGACTCCCGTCTTCACTGCGCAGAGACGCGAACATCTGTCTGTTTACGGATGCCTGTCCCTCACCGCGTGTGTATGGGGTGGGGGAGGGGCTGATTTATATGCACCTGGAGCAAAAATATCAAGCGTCTCAACCCTGCAATTCAAATCAGCCTCCTGGCAGAGTCGCAGCCCGCAGACGTTCGTGCGGGAAGGACACTGGGAAGATAAACAAGGTAAGGCGGGAACGCAGGCCACGCCAAGCTGACATGCTGCTGATTTCTGATGGGAAGTGACAAGAGAGTGACGTGTAATGAAATGCATACAGGGCAACAGTAACAGCCAATGTGTTAAAGAAAGGAATACATTCTCAAAACAAACAAGCGGCAGAAGCGGCCAGCGGCATCGCCGGTCAATGAGATGGGGGGGTAAAATCGTGTCCTGGGGCGGGGATTCGGGGAAACAGCCGCCAGCCCCGTCCCGGCTCGCTCTCGCATCGCAGATCACATACAGAAAAGCCCAGAAGGCCAGTGGCTCATGCCCGGGGTGACAGTGTGACACTCACTGCAGGCGGGCGCAGTGCATGCGAGGGGTGCGCACTCAACCACGATATCTACTATTAAATTTTGCTCTGGAAATCAACAGCTGCCTATTACTTAATTTTTTCCGGCACTTTGCACACTTTGACCTATAAAAAAATGACATTACAAGGCTAATAAGAAGTGCACAAAGAATCCATCCGTCCATCCGTATTGTGTAACCGCTTGTGTAGCAGGGGTTCACGGTGAGGCTAGGGGCCAGTCCAAGGCAGTGGACGGCAGACGACTTCCTGAATGGGAAGCCAGTCCATAAGCGGGGAAATGCTCACACACTACGGACAACTTAATTATGGCCAGTCACCCTTCTGCTTGTGGGGAAACACTGGGAGAGCATGGGCACACAGGGAACGGGATTTAAGGCACTGGCATTGGGTGCGAGAGCAGTGCTAACCACTGTGATGAAGTACAAAAATAAGCTTCTACAAAATAATATTAATATTTGAATTTGGTAAGCAAGAACGGTTGATAATCCCAATAAAATTCAGCTCAAATTAAAATTCCATTCAAACCAAAGGAATGAATGAACGGCTTAAATTACCTTTTCAATCCAATGATACCTCTGACATTTTCAGGTTACTTCCAAGGGGAAAAAAATCATATCACTGAAAGGCTAAGAATTTACGAAAATACGATTTTATTTTAGAAACAGGCAGCTGCATTAGCCACTTAGCGATCTGATCTTAACAGGTGTCAGCCCTTGTTATTAATGCAGACAAAACATTTGCACGCCACCATTACTCTCTGCAGCGGATGCTGAAAGATTTGGGCCAAAGGGCTAAAAAAATGTATCATAGATATACTGCAGCTTCGCCATGTCGCCTCACGGGCAGCAAAGCACTCGGACTGCTCTGTCACCACGTAACCATGGTACCACGCGCTTCCGTAAACCGTCACTTTCAGCAACCGGCTGCTCAGACTCCATTTAGGATTTTAATGGATGGCATCTCTGGAGATTGAAGGCGGTCGGAACTGACCAATTTCTCAGAGTAATTAACTGTAAGTGATTTCCAGAATGCTCATCGAACGCGATGACATCCCCCCCTCCAAAAAAACCTCTTCTTCCCCAAAACAGCAACACCCTGAAATAAATCCCATTTTTAAAACTAGGTGTACAACTAAGAATAACAACATGTGTTTATGCTGGCATCTACCATTTAAGTAAAATTACTTTTCTAAATTGAGCATTTTTTATCGATTTACTGGTTAAATCTGCAGAATCATATATGCAAGGTGCACTGCATTTCTAAGAGACATGCGTCGAGAAATAGAAATAAATAATTATTTTCAGAGCAGCAGCTATCCTACAAGCCCCACCCCATCCAGCCCCCTACCCTAGGCGGCACAAGTTGCGTTTGATCCTGTGACAAACACAAACGATGAGCAGAAGAAAGAAAGAAAGGAATAAAATCACAAAAGGGGAAGGAAACAAAAAAATTACATTTGGTGCGTGAAAAGTGAAACAAAAAAAAAAACAAAACAAAACAAAGTAAGCTATACTCTTATGTGTTGGTTTTAGATTTACTCAGTTCCTCTTTCCTTCGTTCTTCAGAAAAACTGAAAAGTACGATTCCGAGAAGCAGACAGAAAGAAAAAAAAGGAGTAAAGGAACAACAAAATCAATAAACAGATCATGCTGCAGCAATTTAAACTAATTACAATGCTGAAATCTATATCATAATTCTCCGCAATGCAAGATAGATCTGTGTCTGCATTGTAAGTAAACCACTTCACCCATTTTGTTGGTTAATAAGATTTCTGTATTTTTCTCATTTCAACTTTAATAAATAAATGATAACCATCCCAAACGTCATTAAAATATATATGGCAAATGCAACAGAACACCTTCATCAACATACGGAGGTGTGTGGAGACCTGAGGAAGATTAAACAAGCGGAACATAAACGTGTTGTAAAAAAAAAAAAAAAAGCTTATTTAGCCAGGCCTGTCGGGGCAGAGTTATGGTCTGGGTAAGGAGGTGAATCTTACCCTGGAGGACTCGTAGGATGGACTGGGCTGGCCACCTGTGCCCCAGGAAGAATGGCTGCTCCTCTCATCCATTCCTGCCAAGAAGAGGGACACACACAATTCATTTACTAGCCCAAAAACAGCCACCTCTCGTCAGTCGGCTCAAACGCAAACACACTGAGGAGGGTGTGCATCCGGAGATAGAAACGAAAAGGGCGAGCTGGTCTACACCGCTGCCACTGCATTATGCTCCGGGATACAGCCACCACATAAACGGATGATCCATTCGCAGGGGGACCAAAAAAAATAATATTTACTCAATCAATTCATGGAGAGTTTAAAAATAAAAAGGGGCTGCTGGAAATGGTGCCATACAGGCGGTGCTTTTGCACATGGAGATTCGCAGTGCTCCATAGCAGAAAAGCCCATCTTAAGGTCTGAGTCACCAGGGGTGTCTGCTGCAATTAATTTGAGAGAATATGGGGGGGAAAAAAACACAACCACACCAAGAACTGGTGACTAATCATTTAGTTCTGTTTTCAAAGGCTCTGCTTTCTGAGCATGCAGCCAATTAGTTGTACATAATTTATGTTGGTTCTCATAAATTGTGCAAAATTCCCAAACTTACATTAACACACTAACGTTGACTAACAGCAACTGGAACGAGGTCATCACATTACATTAAATCTAAACCTATATAGACAAAAAAAAAATATATATAAGAACAAATAAACAATTCACTCCTGTATTTTAAATTGGTCACTGTGTTGTAATAAAGACAGTGCTTTTGACTAGCACCAAGCTAAGCTGCATGGCTGAATCCAAGCCACGTTGACATTTGCATCTGCCTGTGGTACAGAGACTTACAGGGCCATGACCAGAGTGGAAAAATCGACATCCCACCAAACAGAGGAACCTGTCCTCTGGGAAAGGAGCCGCGCTCTCGCTCCGTGGCTGAGCCCCACGCCACCCCCCCAAACAGCCTGCAGCACCCCTGGTGTCTTTGGGGACGCTGCCGGCTACCTCATGCACCACTGACATGTGCCGCCAGACGACACAGCATAAATATTCTAACCTATATCTAATTGACAATGCTTGACTTTCAAAAGCAGCACATCACAGTCTCGCAGGTCAGGCATTAAATTACACGCAGAGAGGAACCAAACAAACAAACAAAGTAATCTCAGCTCGCTGCCGATTTACAAATAGCTGAGAAAAGGATCATTTCTATTAATTCTCCTTTAGTGCAGAAATCAACCAGAAATACATTTCAGAATTGCTGTTATATATTAAGCATAATGGTTCACTATTCATACATTTTAAAAGATGTCATAAAATGCTATAAACTACTGCAGTACCAGAAATGCACTTACGGACAGAATTATATAGCTACAGTTCTTAAAGCCTCCCAGGGATTTTCACTTTCCTTTCTTTTAACAGTGCAAATCGGACCCCTCCATACGAACACCTACCGGATCCAAGCCGACGTTCAGCACGAGACACCACGCCCAGCAGAGGTCACCGAATGGCATGAGGAACTTCAGAAGACAAAGAAGCAGGTTATCGGGAACTGTAGCTTCTCCTCTGGCTATGAGATCACAACTCCAAAGTAAACGAGCGAGAAGCTTCATGCCCAGAGACTGTACCTGACGGGAAAGAGGGCTCCCTCAGCGGGCACGCAGTGCGGCTGCATGAACTGCAATATGCAGGGTGCCCACGCACCTGACCTCACTGGGTCAATTTCTAAATGTACATTAACGACATTGATGAAATAACTGATCAAGAATCGAAAGCTGACTAAAAGCCCTGTTGTTTCCAGACACTCCTGTCGTAAGTACAGCCTTATTAGTTACATTCAGAGTGTTTGTGAGGCAAAGCGAAAGACTTGAATATAGATATTAAATTGGCAGGAGGCCATAATCTCTGTTTGCCTATAGTGGTTTCAAGTCTGTCAGATAAGAGGTCACACATTTGTCTTATCTCCTACAGCAGCATGCAGATATATTTATATATGTACATTCATATCTGCCACTGTATTTATCAAATCCACTATATCAGCATGTCAGAGAGAAAAAATGCAGCCAAGAAAAATAAAACAAGGCGGATGACATCAGAGTCAACCCGAGAAAACAGAGTGAGCGTATAACGGCCTTGCAGAGTTGAGTGACCCGCAGATGGGCTGAGGACCACGGCGCTGAGGAATCACATCATGCCCACAGCTTTTCCTGTCACATTCTTTCCGCAGCTGCTCGACTGTTCAATTAAAAAAAATATACAAACTAAGGATAATCCAAAAACCCGTTTCTTTGGAAAGTCATGTTTCCCCGGGCCATACAAAAACAAACCCCAGAATCTGCATACATGCTAAAGCCAGGGAATTTGAAACAAATTTTTTTTTTAAAAAGAATTTGTTTAAGGGGCATTAAAGCAGGAACTGAAACCACAACGGAAAAAAAAAATCACACCCATTTGCCACAAAATTCAACGTACAGTATTATTTTCTATTTACTGCAATGTGGCAGTCATAGTAAAACTGCCCTTTACGTACACTGATAAAAGACAGAATATTACCCAGAGCTTTCCAGCCACAGACTTCACTGGAAATGGAACAGTGGCAAAGACTGAACACCAACACCAAATACCCTTCTTAGGGAGCTCCCTCAGTTTGAAGCTAAAACAGGACTGAGAGTGCGCAGGTACGATTACTGAGAAAACGAAACCAGCTTACGACAAAGGGCCAACACCTTGATACAGAAATGCATAACTCATACAAAAATCTTCTTATTCTACAATAATATTATTAACAAATAATAATCAGGTACTGAAATAAACGTAAAAACTTCCGCAAGGGTGACATGCTAACAACACACACACACTGCATCAAGGGACGATCACATGTCACAGATTCGCAGCTGATTAAAACTGCAAACGCCCCATGCAGCCGCACTCCAGAACCTCAGCAACTTCATCAATAACATGACAGGAAGCTTTGTTTACGTCTGTCACTCCATTCCCGTTGTTTGCCACGTCTGCTGGCTCGTTGAGAAGTATCACCCCAACACGCATCTACACCGGATTATCGCATCTGGCCGGTTTAGCAAAAATGTCCAAAAAAATCTGATTCTAAAAATCTAAAAAATGATTTATTTTTTATGGAAATATTATGGGGGGGGGAAAAAAAGGGAAACAGTGCATAGGGTATGGGAACTCGAGTGTGTTCCTGGCCATATTCACCCAGTTTCACCAGTACAGGGACCTACATGAGCTAAGCCACACGCCATGATGGTCCCTCTGCCAGTACTCACAATCTCCAAGGCCAAGTACTGGGTAACCATCTTCTACCTCCGCACCCAAAAGGAAGCAGGGCTAAGAATTTCCAACAAGACAAGCACACCTGACAAGTCTGACACCCACCGAGAATTGCTCCTTCTCCCAGCCCACGTACGTGCCTACCGGCTTGCGACAGTGACACGGAGAACACGTCTGACTAGACGTAACATCATGAAGTCACTTCCTGGCTTTGTTATGTTTTGGGTTTTTTTTCCCCCTCCCCCTGTCACAGCTAAGAAACAACATATTCTGCTAAGCAGCACAGCAGCTAACAGCTGGGGAGACCTCTAAGCAGAAACAGAATCTCCCGGAATGACTCTGGGATATGCAGCCGCACAACGTCTCTCTCATCACACCACTTGGCCATAAAAGCATTTCTAAGTTAAAGTGAGGACGTCAAAACCTGAATGAATTCACACTGCAATACTGTGTAAAGGTGTAAATTTCATAATCTACTTTGAAAATAGTTTAATAAATACGCACAGAAAAAAGGAAAATGGCATCTAGTCCAGAGATGAGTCCTCACACAAACACACTGCAGATTTCAGCCACGGTCGAGCAGCAGGGGACAAACAGCCTCCTAGAGCCAGCGAAAGTAAAATATCGGCCTCCCCGCGCGATAACCGTCCGCCGTGTCAGATGTTAGCGGTCCCTCCTCCCTCCCCCAGCGATCTACGCAGTAAAAGGATGAGCCGTGAGGCTGACAGGCTGTGAATAAGGGAATGAAGGAGAAGCCGTGGGCTGAGGCCCCGATAAGGCGGCAGCGGGACCCGTCGCAGTGAAGTCAGAGGTGTCGCAGCACTGGAGCGCACCTGCGCTGGTGAGAAAGCGTGCGGGGGGAGGGCTTGTCAAGCCCATCGAGGCATCTTCATTAGACAGCCGCCGCGCTGCAGAACTCAGTCATCCGAACAGCGCTGTCAGGAAGAAAGGGATCGGTGGGTAGCGCGCGGTACGGCGGTGCCGCAGCGCTCAGATTAAGGCTCCCCGTATATCTGAGCGTGTCACGGAGGCTTTCCGGAAACAAAGGCGAGGTGAGACAACGGAACAAAACACATCAAAGGCCCCGTAAGGCAGGCCAGATCTGGAGCACAGCTTGCAGAAATTAACGGGTTTTTCTTTTTTTTTTTATTTCTCCAAGCTGTTCGCTTCTAGCCCTACGAGTCACACTCTCGTGATGCGTCTGCCAGTGGTGACAGACCCCCCCACCACCACCCTACACACACACCTACAGAAGCGCTGCACAAGCGAACACCCCGGGCTAGCAGTGTCAGGCCGTCTCCAGCTTCTCACGGGGTCCTGTTCCGACCAACGGTGACACCAGCCTGTGGATGAGACCTCAGTGACGGGATGCACAGTGCCCATGCCAAAGAGAAACCCAACCCCCCCCCGGCCCCCACTAACTCATTCTGTTTCTCTTACCATGAAGAAAAGGCACCCCCCATCACTGACCCAGGCATCACGTTTCATGAAAACGTCACCCTCTGATGTCAGAGCGAGACGTCCTTCCCCTCACCTGACATCTGAAGTTAAGTACGCTTTGCAAATCCTCTAATTTGCGAGCATACACACTTTGCGTTGTCTTTTGCAAATGGGTGTGTTCCGCTTCTAAAAATGCCACTGCGACATGCACATTTAAGGTGAGATCCATCATTTACACATTTCTGATTTCTAACACCCCTTTTTCCAACGATCCTGCGGGGCTGCAAAAAGGTAAAAGGAGCCGTATGTGGTGGCAGAACTGTACCGTGAACTGTTAAAAAAAAAAAAAAAAAAACGGCTGTATGGAGCTACTGCCTGTGCTCCCACACGCAAAGAAAAAAAAACACAGAATGCTTGTTTTCTCACAAGAAAACTAAACATGCATTGTTATCGGGGCAACATGAATCAGATTTCAAGGGGGAAAACCCTGCATCAGGCATGACTGTAACCCCCAGAGAAGCACCTGGCACTCTGTGGTTTGGTTTAGGGGGATTTGGGGAGGGGGGGGGGTTGCTGTGGGCAGGCGGGGGTAGGTCACAGCTTTGGCGCTCTCCCACATTTTAATATTAAATTCATCCCCCAGAAATAAAGATCAAATCTATCTCGAACGTGAACCGCAACAGACCTAATCTCACCTGACACAGTGCAGAACCTTAAAATCAAATCGGCAGGTAGGAAGAGGCTGATTCTTCTGCATTCTGTGGCTTGTTTACTGAAGTAGAAGCCAGTGGGTGCCCGGGCTAACCTCAAGGCAGGTGGACTCAGCTGAAATTGCATGATGCCAGGTTACAGGAAGGTGAGTGAGCCAACGTAGAGTCCCCATACCCCATAGACGTACCACATTAAACATGCGTGGGATCCGGCTGTGACGCTGCAATTCACAGCATGACCGTGACCTTTTACGAGAAACCAGCCACCTGAGGAGACAGATGACCCAGCTAAGTGTGTCCCTGATAGCCCTTCCCAGCACAGAGAAACCTGAGGAACAGGCTTTGGTCTTTCTTTCGCTTCTGGCCTTCATGATATGTCATTGCGGGTCTTGTGAGAAGCGGTCATCACAGTCATCCCGAGCTACAGAACCGCTAACGGCTCACGGTGGGTCATCGCTACCAGCATGAGCTACAGAACTGCTAACGACTCATGGTGGGTCATCACTACCAGCCTGAACTACAGAACCGCTAAAGACGCACAGTGGGTCATCGCCGCCAGCCTGAGCTACAGAACTGCTAACAGCACATGGTGGCTATTACCGTCAGCATGGGCTACAGAACCGCTAACGGCTCACGGTGGGTCATCACCGCCAGCCTGAGCTACAGAATCGCTAACGGCTCACGGTGGGTCATCACCGCCAGCCTGAGCTACAGAACCGCTAACAGCTCATCGTAGGTCATCACTAGCCCATCTGTTCCCCCCGTGCACAGAGACATGGGAAATCGCTGTGATATAACGCAGGAGGGGGGGGAGTGACAGAAATATCCATCTCTACAGAAAACACCACTGGGCTCACCTCTACACACAGCACAGTCATCTACTCCAATTACATCCAAGTCTCTATTACACACACTGTATTCAATCAGTATTACTGCACCCAAGTTTGCAAAATTTACAGCCTGCCCCAGAGTACAGCACAACACTCACATGCATGGAATAAAAAATTAACATCAAACATGCTGCATGTATATTTAAGCATATATGGAAAATGCACATATGCATGTGTGTGTGTGTATGTATATATATATATATATATATATATATATATATATATATATATATATATATATATATATGCATATGTATTTATTTATGTTTATATATACACGTATGTATGTATGTACATAAAGGTGTTTGTGTATGCATACATGTGTATGTATTTGTGTATGTCCCTGTGGGTAGATGGTTAAACACATAGGCAGATTATTAAGAGCCAGCTGAAGGCGGCTTGCACTGTACCCTGCCGCGATGACAGCTAATTACTGCAGTCTTAACCGCAATAATGTAGAGAAATGGGGGCAACATTAATGCAAAGCCAGGGGCCCCAAAGAAAGATATTCTACAGTCTGTGACCCTGAAGACAAGGCCCAACAGCCAGGGGCCACAAAGCCAGTGGCCCAACAGCTAGGGGCCCCAAAGCTAAATACTCTACAGCCTGTGACCCTGAAGACAAGGCCCAACAGTCAGGGGCCGCAAAGTCTGATGCTCTGCACCCTGTGACCCAGTAGACAAGACCCACAACCAGGGGCCACAAAGCCAGTGGCCCAACAGACAGGGGCCCCAAGGCTGCCGGCCCTGAAGCCAGCAGCCCTGCTGAGAATTCTGCAGTAGCCAGGCGCCTGCGATTTATTATTTTAAATCCCTTAAAAGGAAAATGATAAAGCAGGGCTAAGGCGGTGGGACAGGCTGCCCTGTGAGCTTCCCCGGCTCAAAAAGGAAGAAGATTGAACTTAAATTTCATTGGCGTAGTGCACGAGGCAGCAGAAAGCCCACCTGAAAACCCAGTCCCAAAAATAGGCAGCGGGGTGAGTGCAAAGGCACTGGTAAACAGCTCTGCACGGGAGGGAGGCCTGGGCAGCCATGGCTGGGGATTAGGGAGGTCCACAACAATGGCTTCCCCTCATCAGCATTTTCTATATCTGAAATGCAAATCCTGATAAAAGTATCAGGCCTCCGGTCACGCTCAGCTACACACTCTGCGTCTGCTTCGCAAACCACTGGCTGACCCTCGACCGTGGCGTGTGTGTGTGTGTGTCTGTATTATGTGTAACCAAATGGCCCCCACAATGTGATAAAAACATGAAGAGCTCTTTTTCAAAACGGCATAAATCCATTATTATAGTTTTCAGGAAAATGACATTTTTTACCTAGACCCACACATTTTGTTAATATTTCATTTATCCTGTTAAAATGGTTTGTTGGCTCAGTCTGAACATGTTGAACAATGATTGTTAAATCAAACAACAGTATTGTTGATTATAAATTCAAAGTTTATTTTTTTTTTCAAAACACTATAAATCCATCCATTCTTTTCCAAAACGCTATAAATCCATCCATTTATTTCCTAAAAGTTGATTGTTTATGTGTGTTATGTGTGAACATGCAACATATGACATCAGGGACTCATACAATAAATGAATATAAATCAAAATAAGTGCAAATGCATTAAATAAATAAAATAAATAGTAACAAACTAAATAGTAAAATAAAATAAATATTGGCAATTTCACGTTTCAATATCGTCCACCACATAAAACAAATAATCCGGTGACAGCCTCTCGGCGTGACAGAAACCGGTCGCAGCAGCCATGTGTTGCCATCCCACAGTAGGTATTAACGCACCACCTGAGTGACGAACCTTCCTTTTTTGTTGTTTTCTTTGTCCAGTCGGCGTTTTCTACCTCCAGCTTTAGGTCTCACTGGCTCATGGATGCCATCAAGAAGGTTTAAAGCACTCATTTTGAGGAGGACACTAAACAAGATCGCAACAAAACTCCATCGCCTTAGAGCACCGGCAAGTTCGATTAAGTCGCACACTCACCGAATTCTGATTGGTCGAGAGTACATATCACGTTCTGACAAAAAATAGGTACGGCGCTTATTGCGGTTTGGATAGAAACGGCATCTTGCAGTACATCTTAAACAAGGAAATATAGAGATTTTGCATGAACTGTTAATGTAGCAGTGAATAGGTTCAGTGCACAGCAAAATGGCATGACAAACTCATTTTTTAAAAACTTGGCGTTTATCGTGTTTTGGAAAAGAGCTCTTCACATGTTTTTTGACGTTGTGGGGACCATTTCTCAGGTCCCCACAAAGATCTGTGAATGCAATCAAAAGACTTAAAATGCCAAAAATCTTGTACTTTTGGTTAAGGTTAGGGCTGGGTAGGGGTTATGGTTGTCATGACAGTATTAGAGTTTGTCCCATAGAAATGAATGGAGGGTCCCCAGAATGATATAATTACAAACCCATATGTGTGTGTGTCTGTGCGTGTGTGCATGCATGTATATGTGTTATGTATGTGTGTGTATGTGTGCGTGTGTATGTGTATGTGTGCACGTGTGTGTGTGTGTATTTGCGTGCGTATGTGTGTGTGTGCGTGTGTGTGTGTGTGTGTGCACATGTGTGTGCGTGTGTGTGTGTGTGTGTGTGTATGTGTGCACATGTGTGTGTGCGTGTGTGTGTGTATGTGTATGTGTGCACATGTGTGTGTGCGTGTGTGTGCGTGTGTGTGCGTGTGTGTGTGTGTGTGTGCGTGTGTGTGTGTGTGTGTGTGCGTGTGTGTGTGTGTGTGTGTGTGTGTGTGCGTGTGTGTGTGTGTGTGTGCACATGTGTGTGCGTGTGTGTGTGTGTGTGTGTGTATGTGTGCACATGTGTGTGTGCGTGTGTGTGTGTATGTGTATGTGTGCACATGTGTGTGTGCGTGTGTGTGCGTGTGTGTGCGTGTGTGTGCGTGTGTGTGTGTGTGTGTGTGTGTACACACAAACGAGCGGATGAGGAATAAGTCCGTCACATAACAGCTCTGAAGCTTCCCACAGCCAAACACTGCAAAGAATTTTTTCGTGGCCATAATTAACACAAATGTAAAGGGACTGAAGGGGGGGAGTTTTGAAATAAGCCAGCAGGAAGGTTATGAAATGGGACTTTTCAGTTTAACAATATTTGATCAGCTGGGTTTGTTGGCAGCGTCGCGCGTAGAACGTAGGCTGCTCCCCGCCGACTCACCCCTGGCTTCCCTCACATCTGCTCAGGCATCCCATCGGAGATTTTCAATACTACGCTGCTTATCTCTAAAGGCAAACAAAGCATGGAAGGGAGAAAAAAAAAAACATATAATACCAACAGCCCTGTTGGCAGAGCTTGAATTAACAGAGGGAAAACAGGAACGCCGCAGCAGCTCCAAGGGGTAAAGCACGCGCCGCACGTCAGCAGCCCCTAGGGGGCGGCAGGCCGGGCCCTGCGCTCCGCCGGCGTCGGGCATGCACGCCGCTAACATTTCCAGAACGGAGAGGAAATCACTCGGACCAGAATGAAGGGAGCTAACAGCTAACGAAGAGAAACAGACCCGGTTATAGCACTGCATGGCGATTCTGCTGGAGCGTCTCTAGTCGCGGACGGCCGGCCGCTCTGGCACCGTCACACCACATCACCCCGGGGGTCATTCTTAGGGTTGGGGGGAGCAGGGTTTTAATGGGGAAGTTCACCTGGGGAGGGATTCCCAAGTTACCCCTCAACCTCACCAACAGGAAAGGGGAAGAGAGGACAGCACCCTTTAGGAGGCTGGTCTAAATTACACCAGCGTCACTTAGCCATCAGGATGAATCACAGTGTTATAAAGCTGCGGACGACCATGTGAGAAGCTCACCAATGCTTGGGGCCCGTCTGAGTACCTTCAGGTTAAATGTTAACGCCGTGTGTCGACGTTAAGAGGGAAGAGATTGACGCCTCCATCGGTCTCACCGGCACCTCCGCCACCGAGCCGCCCGGGTCACTCCTGGAGGATTAATCCCAACGTGCCCATTAATTTCCTCCCCGCTACTGCAGCCGACAGGTGGGGAGGGAGCCGGGAAGGGGCAGGATGTGAAGCTCCATCCTGGGCTTCCCTCTTCACGGGCGATTCGCGGATAAATCCGCTTAGGCACAGCCTTCCGAACGGCGCCCACACTCACGGTTTGGCCGTGCGTGCGCGAGATAAGCGGCGGCCCGGTGGCTCTCGCCATGAAAGGGCTTCTCCTCCTCTTTACAGCGGAGACTCGGGCTCCATCATCTGGGGCAGGCGCTTTCCAGGTGGGAGCACACATTTCCAGGGAATGGCGCAATCTGCAGCACAGGAGGCAGTGTCCGGCAGAGAAATGAACAGCGCTGGTTCACGCAGACCTGGGTCATGGGGTCATACAGAGATGCTGGCACCTGGAATTTGCCCCGTTTTCTAACAATCTATACTGCCCAGCTCCTTGCATCATAGGTCCCCTCATGACCACATGATGCTCAAGCTAACGGGGGGAAGGGGGGGTGCATACTGACTCACAAACTGCTCACAACACACCCTGAGTAGAGCACCATTCATTCCCATTCCACCCATGGCCTATAAGCCTCGGCGTCCCACAGCAGGGCTCTCTGCGGCAGGGTGGTGGTTTCCCGCGTCTGGCTACAGCAGTACAGCGAGGACTGACACCAGAGCCCCCCAGCTGGGACGCCCAGCCCTGCACTCGCAACGTGCTTAGTGTCTCCAGCCTGCATTCCCTGCCCGGACGCTGAGAAGTCCAGCGAGACCCAAAGAGCTCCCCCTTCCCAAACAGCCTGAAGTCATGCCATGCGAATACAATCGGCCCTATTCATCTCCCTGACCACCTCCCCCCGGCCCCAGTGGCAGGGGCTGCCGTGGGGCCCAAACCGTTCAGATGTCTGGGTATCACTCGATCCAGTCGCAGGGGATCTCGGCCAGCTCACAGCGGCAGGTGGCCCGACTCTGCCCTCCAGGACACGGTGCGGGCCCCCCTACCCCGCAACCCACCTGAGAAAACCTCACCCCTGACCCCAGCCGAGCTCCAAGTTTATAACCTCGCCAGCGGTGGTGAACGCAGATGTGGGAGCGGAGCTGAGCCATGGCGTGACTGGGGGGGCGGGGGGGGGGGCGCTCGAGCAGAGACAACGGACCAAAACCGGCTCCTCAGAGGCACCATCCAGCTCGCAAGGAGACGGACTTCACTGTCCACTCAGCGACTCCTCACTCACTGCCTGTTCCCCAGACTGACCGCTTCTGCTAGCAGCACCAGCAACGCTCTACATCTATCATCACATTTATATTTTTAATTACCTGCAGAATATTTCAAATTATAATAATTAACAACTTATAGAAACACTTTTTTTTTCTCCAAGAAAAGCCAGTATGAGGCTGTATCACATTCATTCGCACACTGGGGTATTTTCAAGAGTCGCTGTATATGATGCTAATTCGTACAGTAACTGTATTCCAACACACCCCTCGGTGTAACTGTGAAACACGGCGAATACAGTGCCAAGTAACCTGCCTTCAAAAGACCTCCATCGCCATGGCAACAGAAGGATTCTCTGTAACCAAGTCAGGAGGTGACCTATGATGTATACATGAAAGATGTCCGGAGTTACTGAATCCACCATGCCGAGGACAGACGGCCCCGGGTTCCGGGCCTGTGCAGTGGGAAAGGGATCGGCTTCCACATGCACGTGTATGGCTGGCTGACGGTTCACAGAGTACAGGCTGTCTAAAAATAAACAGCCACCGTGGGTAGAAAAGCATCCAGCTTTAACGAGTGAAAGGAGGGTTATCAAACAAAGGTGCCAGATCAGACTAAAAAAAAAAAAACACCAGAAGAAAAAAAACAGGAGTGTGGTAACAGGTGAGGCCTTCAGCTCATTTTTTTTCCAGGAGGGTCAAAAAAAACTGATATGTAAAAGAATTTAAGCGCTGAAAGGGATGCTTGCAGTTATAGAAAGGCACTGGCACATACGTTTGACATAACGCGTTTCTTTTTTAAATAAATGCTTCCTTAAATGACAGTGGGACTTAGCGGGTGTTTTAAACAAAAAAGCATCATAACACAAATGTACAAATCCGAGGCAAAGGCTTTGAAGATAAGTGGCGCTCGAGCAGAGTATTGTCACCTTGCATATCTTCACCCATTGTGCCAGGTGCAGCGCGGCACAAACTCCTTTTGTTCACCGCAAGAAATTATCTAAAACTGCACGCAGTACCTCTCCAGCGTTCTCCAGTTTTTTGTTTGTCAAAAAAATAAAAAAACAGAAACTCCCGTGGCTGAAACTCCTTAACAATTAATTCCAAATAACACCTATATATTCTTCTCTCAGCTCGTTAATAATTGACTGGTGGCGGTTCGCTAATCCACACATTTAGATGAAATGCATACCCAGACTGAAGTCTTTGATGCCGTCGGGAAACTGCGTCCATTGAGGGGGACAGAAAAGGGGCCAGGGCGGGTCAAAACTCGACAGGAAGTGTGCGCCGGCTGGAGACCAGACTGCGGGGTCCACTGACGGGCCGCGCTCTCGACTGCGTCTCCCATCGGCCAGCTGCAGCCGGGACGGACGGCCGGGATAATCGAGACTGAAGTGAGGAATAAGCCACCTCACCTGGCGTGTGCACTGTCTATCAAAGGCTCATTAGCATATTTTCAATAAAACCTGCAGGTGGCTGTCGAGAACGAGGACTGGACGCGACTGGCATGACGCAAACGACAAACAATGAAACATTCTACTGCTAGTTCCGAAGTAACATTCCTTCAAACAGGACCACTGAATCTACAAATAAAGTTGGTTCTGGTTCTGTTTGAAGACACTGGTGTCCTGCTAAGCAACATAAATGCAAAAACAAAACAATTTATATAGAACAATTAAAGGAACAGTAAAGGAATCAGCTGCCACAATGGATGAGGTCATCGTCGCGCATCAGCACCAACTTCCTAAAACTGTCCCACCGCATGCAGACCTGTACCTGACCTGGAAACAGTGGGAAAAGAGGCGAGTCTGACCTGTCGGATCTCTGGCCATGAAGACGGAAAGAACTGCCGTCGCGGAGAAACAGAAATGCAAAAATAAAGCTAGCAGACACGCACCAAAGGTTGCTTGGAACCTTCCGTCAACCGGCACTGTGTGTCTTTGGGGACGTCCCTCTGACGAGGCAGGAAACAGGAGCCCGTGGCAGAACCACATGCAAAAGCTGGGAGGACATGCAAACTGCGCCTCGGAGAAACACGTGACACCAGAGCCCAGAATCACAGGCGGGTCGTCAATGTGCAGCCCAGTGCTCCTTCAGGAAGAGCCCTGCTCTCAGCACTCAGTGGGTCCCTGGCAGGCCATACAATCAGCCACTCGGTGCCCTTTCTGACAACGCCGTCATTCCACTGCGACTTCCCCATTTGTGAGAATTTGGCAACATTCACACGATATACAAACAACAGCGATGAATTATAAACAACTAGTGGCACACGGATTCAGAAATTTTGGCTCATACTGATAACTCATATAATTTAGTCTAATTTAACTGATACCTAATACCAATACCCGACCAACCTGTAAGCTACACGAACCTGTGGTGAAACTGATGTTGTTGATGTTACTACTTAAGATACCATGAATGTGGGTACCAGCAACATTATATAATGCAGGCAGGGAGACATCAGTGAACCAACACCGACTTGACAGAATGTAACGAGGTTTGTAGTGGTGAATGAGCCAAATTCCGACTAAATTCCTCATCCTCCACTACGGAAAATGGCTGATCGTCCAATGCAATCACCTCTATTATTTCAGTGCTTATGTCTTCAGCTCAATCAAGATTGGCACATTGGACTCAGGCCAGCGTTTTAATTTTCGACGAATGTCGGCCAATACTGATACGTTAACTGATATATCGTGCATCTCTAAAGACAGCTGAAAAAAAATGTAATACCGTCAAAGAAAAAATGCCATACTTCTAAGAAAAAAAGAGCGGAGTCACAACACTGTCGTGACCCAAACCCTCACAATCTCTGCTTTGAAGAAACACAATAGTGGTGTCAGTTCACAAAGCGCACCCCCAGACAGATTTCCCTGTACGACCCTTAAAGCTGGATAAAGCTTTTACTTGATTTTCTACATGGATGGAGCCGGCTGACGGCGGCCCGGCAGCGCTGCTGTAATTCTGCCCGTCTTCCGCTGCCAGCCTCTCCATAATCGCCGAATGACACAGGCCGCTGCGTTAGGGCCCATGAACGCTCGCACTGCACTCACATGCAAACTTACAGAGCGTGCACATC
Source organism: Paramormyrops kingsleyae (assembly GCF_048594095.1). NCBI lineage: Eukaryota > Metazoa > Chordata > Actinopteri > Osteoglossiformes > Mormyridae > Paramormyrops > Paramormyrops kingsleyae. The sequence continues at coordinate 8,301,498 of NC_132807.1, read as the reverse complement.
AATACCTGTCAGTACTAGGGAAGGAGCAGGGCTGGGCAAAACCCAATGCAAAAGGCTTAACCCTGTCAACATGACTCATAAATAAAACACACAATGTCCACTTCTTCTGTACGAAGGACAATAGATCAGATACAAATGAACGGTATTGAGTCATGTGATTTTAAATAAGACCCCAGACACAGTTTTCTTTTTTGAGAATTAAGTATGTTTTAGATCTACACTGCAACTTCACAAAACAACCATGGAACGAATGCTGACCCAGCACGTCGTCTTGGTAAGGTCACTGTGAGGATCGACACGGATATTTAGCTGGTTTGCTAACTACACCCCCCCCCCCCCCAGAAACACATTGGAATATATGTCAGAGTCATGGAAAGAAACTATTTAAAATGGGGGCTATATCAGTACAAACTCCACAGTAGAGGTGCAGAGACATCCACAACCCGTGAGAGGCCAGTTTTAGCACTTAACCTAACTGGTGAATGGATAAATATTAACCATCAATGTCAATTTAAACAAAACAGTTTCATAGAAATATCAACATGCACTCAAACACAACGGCTAATGGAGATACATGTGTAACGAGTATGATAAGCTGTGTGTCCCACCCCCTCGAGGCAACACGCTCCCCTCCCCCAGCGACACCACATCACGCAGCCAAGAAGCAAAATTTTTTTTTTTAAATGCACAGCACATGCTCGAGACGATGGCACAAACCTGAAGAACTTCACAAACAAGGGGGGTAGAAGAATGAATCAGTTTAAGAGTCAACAGAGACGCCGTCCCGCAACCTGTGAGCTATCCTGGTCCTACCGCTTCACTCGTTCGCTTTTAATGCCAGAATATCTGCTTGCCATGCACCACATTCCAGCCCCTTCTGGATTAGCCATTTGAGAGGGAAATAAAATACACACACTTCTGTCAGTAAATATTCTGGCAGCATTTACCCAAGCTGACAAACAAAACAATAACAGACTCCTCTAAATGCAATTCCATACCTGACTTCATGTCAAGGTTAATTGACGGCTATCTGGCCCTATTTTTAAAATTTTGTTATGCTTTATATATTTCAATTTCATTATAATAATTACTATGATATAGACTTGAATAGTTGCAAATTCAGCTTAATTTCTCATTAAGTCTGAGTCATCTGCTTGAGAAAACGTGAAAGGTGAACCGGTACAAAAAGCGGAAAAAATAAAATTAAATTATTCCGACTGCACGCATCACGCATCAAACTGCTAAACAAATCGTGTAACAGGATACCTGCACATGTGTAAATCATATCCGCATAAGCTAATCAGCTGTTGTCTAAACTGAGGCAGTATGCACACAGGCACACACACACAGATATGACAGCGCTTTCTCTCTGCACGAGGGCAAACAGCCTCCTAAGTACACTAAGTAAGGCAGCCTCGACTGTTTGCGGCACAAGAGCTCCGTCGTGCCCTGAAGCCGAAGACGAGGCCCTGCAGCAGCAGCGTGGACCCAGCCTCTCGGCTCAGCACCGGCGGCAGCAGAGAGAAGCGCTCGCTCCTCCGATCATGGCCGTCGCATAAAGAAAGCACCCCCCCTGGCAGAAGTAAATCATTTTCTGCAAAAAAAAGTGTATATTCTATGCTACCATTGTTAAATTTAGATTTCAGTAGAGCCCTAAAACACTGAAAGAGATATCACTGTAGACGTGCCCAAGCTTAAAATTAAAAATATTTGCTCGATATTTTATATTTAATGCTAGAAGTTGGTCCCGGAAACCCTGAGAAGGCTTCCAGCTGATCCTTAGATGATCACAATGCAGCTGCATTATTGTTTTGAAGGACACGTGCCAAGGAGCCGGTCGTAACCTCTGGAGCTTCGAAGGAGTGCGCAATTTGTGGCCACCTTTCCCGTCGCACAGCACTCATAAATCATAACAATTACACATCTTTGGCCACAACGGCTCGCCTTTGCTTCTCCCATCCCAGAATTCAGTTATCCTCTAAAAAGTGTCCCCTTTACATCGCAGATAACTAGAGTACAAGCAAGGCTTTGTTGCCAGGCATAAGACAAGTGGGGATGAGACATAATGCTCAATTGTTGCCTTTCTCCAAACGCAAATCAGACAATAGAGCAGTTTTAGGGGTTCGGGAGCAATACCGGTTAAATAAAGATCCCCTTTATTAGGAAACATTTACGATTATGGTTTCTTAGAACCACTGTCGAGATCGATGTGCCAAATGACAGCCTCCCCTTCACATCAAAACTCAGTGAACAAATGAAGACGACCCACATGTGACAGAAGAATCTCACAGAGAATCAGAAATGTGTGAAGACCATAAAAATGGCCCCGTCACTGGAGAACTCGAGCTACAGGAAACCCCCGCCTATTAATACATGACTCCCCCAAAGGAAGAACCAGAGACAGAAAAGTAGTACGCTAATAATCACATTTAAAAAAACAGAGGAAAAATGACAGCTTTAGGGGGTTTAGAAAAAACCCCTTGAACTTTTGGAAAGTTAAAAATAAATGGAAGTTAAATAAAGAATAAAATTAACTTGGTAAGTAATCTCCAAGGACATGCATAATAATACTATGATTATGAATACATCAATCCTTTTAAACCCAATATTACAATATTAGACAGAAAGCTTTGCTGTAAACTGCTACAATGAGCAATTTATGGACAATTACCTTAAATTTCCAACGGATTCACTTAAGCATAAAGTACCAGGTATAATTAGCAAATTCATATGCCATGTTAAAAAAAAAAAAGTTGCCACTCACCAAACGTAAAAATTGTAACAATTTTGTTAGACAGCAGTGACTGTAACAGAGTAATACTGTAATCCACCTGCTATCATTAAAATAGCTCTCTTGGGTTTTGTTATCTGAACTTTATTTCCCTTCCAACAACAGGCAGAATGTTCTGATTCCAGGTGGATGGAGTTTGAACGCTAAACGTGACATTCACGGACTAGTACACAGAACACCTAGGTACAATAGCTGAACACTGATTCGACATACTCCACTCGCTGGCTGCATGCATAATTTAGAAGTCTTTAAAAAAAATACATTTTTTTTTTAAATACACCTGAATATGTTGGAAACCATCCATGCATTGAGATTAAAAAATATATCTCACTAAGCACATCACCATGATACTGCTGGAAATACAGGAGACACCTGACAGCGTGAGGGAGATGAACACACTGCAAGATGGAAACCAATAGATTCGGAAACATGATCCTACCTGATGCATTGAACTGGCTGCTTCCCAAGGTGGTTGGCCTGTTTCTCCCACTGTTTACCGGAGGAGAAAACATCTAGCAGGGGGAATACAGAAGACTCAATGTCCCTAGGTTCAGATTAAAAACATCAACATATACTTCACAAGACCGGGCAAAGAGTTGCTTTATTACATTTAAAATGCTATACAGCCATCTAATTTACTTTATTACGAAATATAACGGTAACTCTACTTAATTTTTAAAAAGGCAAATATATATATATATATATATAACCATGGTAAAGATTCATAACAAACTTCCATTTAAGTAAATTAAGCAGCGTATCATGCTAGGGGTTCCTGAAAAAGCAAAAGAATAACATAGGGAAAGATAATAAATAATTAATCTCATTTGGGGGGAAAAAAACTGTTAAAGTCCTTGTATATGTGCGCATACGTGTGGACTTGTTGACCCACAGCATTAAATCTGAAGATGTCTAGATATTAAGTTCAGGTGTCATGTTTTGTTTTTTTTTGTAAACACAGGAGCTATTCACGAGAAGTCAACATCCTTATTTTGCATATTATAAAAAATGTTCTTCAGCAAAAAGAACAAAATATATATGTATAATTAAGAATAGCACAAATACTTAATTAACAGCGTCCTACCGCACTAAAATCCAGCAGATCACTCAATTCTTTATCAGTTCCAATAGCGGCAATCCGCTGTTGAGGGTTCATCCTGGCGGTCCTTAACTACGCCTAAAAAATAAGCATGGAAAAACGTGTGTTTGTCCTTTATCTATTTCACATTGTTAAATGTGGTCCGATCTCGACCACCGACACTGTACTGCAAACGCGACGTCTAACAGATAAAAACTGGCCCGTTAAAGCCGCGTCGGGCCGCCGCGCATCTCATCCCCGGCGTGAAGGCGGACCGCGATGGGACCCGGTTCAGAATCAATTACCGGGTATTAAAATCAAGCCATCGGGGACGGATCAAGAAACTGTGACTTTTTAAAATGACCACATGAGAGAACAACAAAATATGGAACCCTCCAGGAGTTCACAGGACCGTAAATACACATATACGCTATCTACATATGCATGCGCGCACACACACACACACACACACACACAGACATATATAATACACACACACATACATACATACATACATACATACGTACATACATGCACGTTGGAGTATGTTGTCTGTGATGTCTATATGGACATGAAACGGAAAGCCTGCAGATGCTGGGCAGCAGGGACAATCCGCAGTCAGCATGGCATCGTCGCCTGTATTTACGCGGTGTGTTCAGCGCATCAATGAGGAGCATCGCGGCAGCTCCGTTACAAGTTAGTTTGAGCAGTTCGGCTGCACTTCGGCGGCACGTCGCGTCACTCGGACCCAGTCCGCGCGACTTACATAAGAAAATATCACTGTGAAGTGCCCGGTGACACGGGCTAAACTGCTCAGCCAGTGTGTGGAAGGTGTTAACGCACGGCCGTGTGTTACAACTACAAGATATCGTTAATCCTTTACAAAAACAAAAACAAATAAAACATATTACGTGGAGAGTGTTAAAGCGCATTCCGACCCCTTCCTCCAAAGCAGCTCCAGTCTTTCTTGGATCCCAACTTCTTTCACCCTGTGCGTAACCCCCTTTCCAACTCGTTACATTATTTCTTTTACCTTTTTCTCGTTAAAAATCCAACTAGGGCGATCTGGCGTGAGAAAGGGAGTCTTGTTTTCCTTCTTCGCACGCGGTCGAGTTCGGAATCACGATACTTGCCGTATTATTTTGCAAAATATTCCCTGAATGTAACTTGCGAGTTTCCCTTAGGCAGACATTTTTGCTAAGCAAACCTCAGCACCACGCTGACGTTCGATGCGATATCCCTCCGCCAAAGGAGCCAAAATGTATTTTTAACCCCTGAAACTCCAAAGTGATGTTTTCAACCACGAGTTAAATAAATGTGATGATGAAGATCGAGTGATGTGCATGGAATGACTATTATAGTATTATATGATCCAAGTAACTCAAACTCATATTTTACATGTCACCTTCTTACTTCCAGTTCCTAAATGATCTCATGATTTTAGAATCGAGAACGACGAATTGTTATTTGACGTGTAGTTTCTTGAACATGCACGTAGTTATATTAGGGACCAAACCTTTCTCTTAAATTAAAAGTTCAACAGCCTCCATAATTAAATTTACTTTAGTCTTTTTGCAATTATAGTTCTAATAGCCTACTTAGATATTAATCTTCCTCTTAAGTGAAATATCTGCATTTAAAGGTTTATGCTTTTATGGAAATCAAAAACTGCACACTTACTAATATAAATAACATGTATCCCACCTTAGTTATAACATATTGCAAGTATTCCAATATCGCAGATCTGTCTGAAAAATCGAACCCTTAGTGTAGATTATGCAAATTACAGAGCTATTTTTTTAAACGGTGACAAGGCTTTGAGTCACTGATCTCTAAATAGATGTCTTATAACCGATATTTAGACTGAGCCTGCGTATTTCTTTATTTTGCTCGGGGGCATCTGGGAGGGTAGGGGCTTGGACGAGTGGGCTCAAAATTCTCGGTTAATCAAATTCACCTTTCACCTTACCGATTTGTTATAAAAAGCAAAACATATGGTGTATTTTTTTTTAAATATGAAGTTTCCCAGAAATATCTTCTTGTAGGGACTTGAACGAAAATTATAATTCGGGTAAAACCTGTAAGCACTTCTATCTACATATCAAAGCTTTCTTGTGTCCGTTTTTCGTACGTCTGGAAAGTTCAGACTGTAACAATTAATACATTAATATAACGACATATTATATTATAGACATTATATAATTTAATTCTATACAGACAAACAAAGGTTAGGTCTGCTCTCAGTGTAACTGTAAAAATGAACAAAAAGGATTCTTGGGAAATATTAACAATGCGTCGGGACTACTTTTTGTTCCGCTGACGCAAAAAAAAAAAAAAAAAAAAAAAAGTGGCGTGCTATGTTCAATGTTTTGTTGTTGGTGACTGACAGGAGATTACTGGGGGGCTTCGTAATGCAACCGCAACCCCTCGTATGGAAAGCAGCCTACCTTTAATCGATGGATGCACAGGACGGGACATGATGTATTTTCTTGGATTTTGTCGTAAAATGTATTTGAGTTATCACACAAAGATACACACGTAGACCTTTCAAATTACGGTATGACTCATTTCGCACATTATTCTAAAATTAAGGAAAATAATTTGCCAAATAAAAAAGTTGTAGTTGCGATATATGTGCCATCAATTATTGTTATTCTGGACCTAGCGTTAATTTACGCTATTCAATGCATCAGGTATTACTGAATTGCAAAAATCCTTGAGCAATTTTGGGTAAACATATACGTGAAGTTGGCTTGTACGCAAAATTTGATTTATGAATATACTCAAAGTGAAATTAGAGTTCTAATCGCATAGCGATTTTGGCTGATTTACTTAGATTTTACCCAATTATTAACTGTAGCGTAGATGCATATTGAATAACGCAATTCAACACTTATAACTGGAGCGATATAAATTATTCATTCTTATGTTTTCGAAAATACGTCTGTTAAAAGTCACTGTAATACAAAGCAATATTTTTAATTTCTAATTTCCATGCACGCAATATCGTTTTAGATAATGTTTGGGACTTTTTGACAATAAATAAAAGATATATTTGGGTCTAATAACTTTCCGTAAATATATTAATATCCAGTTTAATTCTTAATTGATATGTTTAATTCTTAAATGTTATATTGTTGCTACTTTATGTCAGAAACGAATTGTACTCTTCAGTTTCTTCCTGTTTTATAAGCTCGTTCTCATTGAGATAATGTACATCAGTAAATGAACTAATGAAACAGCGATCATCTATCAATATTTTTAAACTTATAGTGCCACCTGTTGGATGAATTACTATAACTGAACACGCTTAGCGGGAATTGTTAAACATTTCCAGAGGAGCGCCACCTGTTGACCTTAAGTAAACATGAAAAAAATTATGGTGCGCTATTTTGACTACGATTTCGTGTAATGTATTTCTTTAACACTACCAGACTAATGAATGAAATAACTGCGTGAAATGATATCCATATAGAATATGTATTATATATCTTATAGAAATGTACTATGATGAAGGTATTTTACTAAAAACTAACATGTACCAATTTCTCCTCTGCCTGCTCGGGATTTTTGGAATTCTCGAGAAATTTGGCTTCTTCACAGAAATATATTACGAGTGTGTACCAAAGTTAGATCTCCACAAAACTAATTATTCTCAGGTAAATACCAGGAACAGGTGTGGCTCATCAGAAGCCAAGTGGGACAGAAAACCTACTTGATAGTAGCTCTCCAGGACTGGAGCTGGAGACCCCTACCTTATATCATAATAGTGAGGGATGCATAGTTTCACCGAAGACTAACATGATATTGAAGTTAACTAAACACATAGGCCTAACATTACATGTCGGGGGTTTTCAATATTATTTATATTCACAACATCCACTTGTAGTAATGCACTTGTTGTAACAGCAGTAAAATCTGAAATTGACTGGTGCACAGTTAAGTGTTGATAGGGGCTGATTGAGCCACATCAAGGCCGACTACAGATCCGAGAATAATTATCCACGTTTACTGTTAGGTAATGTCAGGGGCTTAGTTACAGATGAATGGATGGGGGGCTGAGTCTTTACTAGGGGGGGCTGATGGCAAACATATATAATATAAAAAGCTATTCATGACTTAAGCCAATAAATATACAGGGAAGGAACGAGTGAGTGAGTGAGTGAGGAAGATAATGTGAACACAAAGTGGTATCAGGACACACTTGTATCCTCGATGACTTACCATGCTCCACCTGTATGTATAAAGTCATCACTGAAGTAGAAGCTTTAATGCTCTGCATGTACATTATAAAAATTGAAGATTATTCTTCAGTCTCTCACACTGCACATGTGAAATGCTTCTGACATCCATGACGCTTCAACGTCTGAAATTCGGTAAAACTTCCAGGGTGAAGGAAAGATGGAGAGCGAGGGTGGTGAAAATAAGGTTTTGGGAAGTAGCTATGGTCTAAGCATAGTCATGTGCGTGGACTTTGTGTACATACTACCACAGACACAGATGGTGACGGTCGGCACAAATGTACAGCAATGACATTCCACCGGTCCTGGGGTCTCGTTTATCAAACTTAGTGTAAATTTCATTGTAAAAAAAATGCGTACAAACAAGAAATATTTGTATTTATCAAACATGGGGTCCTCACGTATCCCCTGGATAAACTGGATCTTGCAAAGGTACGTAGGTGCAGAAGCTTCAGATCTTGGCCAGTTGCCACCCACAAATACCCATAAATGGTCAGTTCAAATGATCTGCATGCTCATATTATATTGCTCATATTATTAAGCATTTCTAGGAATTGTAAACACTGAGAGGTAGAGACACGATAAAATGCTATATTTGGGGGTGTAATAGCATCCATCACAAGCAAGAAAATGTACAGATGTATATCGATCAGCCAAAATCACTTCAGAGGCAGTGTGTGACTCAGTGGGCTAAGCCTCCATGCCTGTTATCAAAAAGTCATAGGGTCAAACCTATCCTCAGCAGAACAGTCACATTGCTTGCTCTCACCTGTATGGAGAATAAGATGTGATAAGAGAATTTCCCCATGGGGATTAATGAAGTATCTCTATAACGCTAAAACCACCTTCTGATATTGTGTAGGTCCCCCTCGTACTGCCAGAACAGCTCTGACCCATCAAAGCATGAACTTCACAAGACCTCTGAAGGTGTCCTGTGGTACCAAGACATTAGTAGCAGATCTATTAAGTCCTGAGAGGTGGGGCCTCCATGGATTAGACTTGTTTGTCCAACACATCCCACAGATGCTTGATCAAATTGAAATCTGGGGAATTTGGAGGCCAAGTCAAAACCATTCATGAAATATTTTTGCAGTGTGCCAGGGTGCATTATCCTGCTGAAAGAGGCCATTATCATCGGGTGCATTTGGTCTGCAACAATGTTTAGCTAGGTGGTATGTGTCAAAGTAACATACACATGAATGCCAGGACCCAAGGTTTCCCAGCAGAACATTGCCCAGAGCATCACACTGTCTCTGCCGGCTTGCCTTCTTCCCATAGTGCATCCTGGTGCCATCTCTCCCTTTGGTAAACAATGGGCATGCACCAGACCCTTCAGATAACAGAAAAAGTGACTCATTATACCAGGCCACATTCTTCCATGGCTCCATGGTCCAGTTCTCTCACCTGCCCATTGTAGGTGCTTTCAGCAGTGAACAGAGGTCAGCATGAGTATTCTGACCAGCCTGTGGTTATGTAGCTCCAAACGCAGCAAGCTGCAATACACTGTGTGTTCTGACAGCTTTCTATCATAGCAGCATTAACCTTTTCAACAATTTGTGCTACAGTAGCTCTCCTGTGGGATCAGAACAGACGGGCTAGCCGTCAATCCCCATGCGCATCAATGAGCCTTGGGCGCCCATGACCCCATCGCCGGTTCAATGGCTGCCCTTCCGTGGACCATTTTTGGTAGGTACTGACTACTGCATACCAGGAACATCTCATTTTGGAAATGTTCTGACCCAATTGTCTAGCTATCACAAAGCTGAGTGTCAAAGTCTCTCGGATCCTTGCCTATATTTCCTGCTTCCAGCAAATCAACTTCAAAAATTGACTGTTCACTTGCCTAAAATTTTATGGCACCCTTGACAGGTGCCATTGTAATGAGATAATCAAGGTTATTCACTTCACCTGTCAGTAGATTTAATGTTATGGCTGATTGGTTTATACTGCACAGCTGTTTCTAGCACTTTTGCCCTATTTTACGCTTTTGGATTATGGATTAGACACCAAGCTTTGTTGTCTGCGTACTTGTACTTTGTGCAATGATAATAAGGTTAAATATGATGAAAGCAAATTCTGGCAGCAATACAAAACTCCTTGGAAAAAAAAAGTTGTCGATCTGAAGATATAGAGAAAAACAAATGCTACTACAAGGTACTATATTTGTCAACAACATGTTGGCGTTATTAGCATGACATGACTTTCGATTGACAAAAGTATCTTAATTAGCATTCATTTCATTGTCGGTATCTAGTATTGCTGGTTGGACTGTCATGCATTTTGATAAATAAACTTTGATTTGCTGTGCTCTTATTGCAGTGTCAGTGCAGTCGATTGCCAACATTAGGAAAACTGAAGAGTTTTTACATTTGCTTGTTTATCTAAAGTGTAGGAATACATAAATTTAATGCAAACCAGACAAAGTGCAAAGACATTACACATAGTGAAATCAGTAGACAAATAAATAAAAATAATCTTGGTTGACATGAAAGCTCCATCCATTCTCTGCCCTTACTTGTCCTCTTCAGGGTTGCAGTTAGTTTAGAGCCTATGGGAACAAGGTAGAGAATAACCTAGGATAGGGCACCAACCCATCACAGGACAGACGCACACAGAGACACACATTAAATTCACCTCAGCATGTTTTTGGACTATGGGAGGGGGGCATGGTGGAGACTTGAATCCTGGTCCCATAGGTGTCAGACAACAGTGCTAGCCACTGCATCACCAAGCCCCCCAGGTCAGGTCAGGTCAGGTTGGGGAGCTTGTAATGGTGCAGTGCGTTGCTGCAGCCACCACACAGCTAAACACCTTGGGATCCCAGTTGGCGATTCCCCCAGGCAGATACATGGTCCAGTCCCACCCTCCGGAAATGGCCATCCATCTGCCGCGGCCAGGTGTTACTTGGGTGTCCCCTCGGCCTGGTCCAGCCACTTGGGTCCCCAGCAATGAGGATCCTGTGAGCCAGCTCACCCTCAGGGAAATGCGCCACATGGATGTAGTGTTGTAACTGACGCTCCCTCACAATGCAGGTAATGTGCCTCATTCGGGACTCCTCTAGCAACCGCTCATTCCACACAAAGTCAATCCAGCGGTACCCAAGGATTCTCCGAAGAGACACACTACCGAAGGAGTCCAGTCTTTGTCTCAGCTAACTGGGTAACGTCCATGTCTCACAGCCATACAGCAAGACAGGGAGCACCAGGACTCTAAAGACTTGGACCTTTGTCCTCTTGCAAAGATAATGGGAGCGCCACATACCCTTTTCCAGTGATCTCATGAGCAGCCACGCTCTCCCAATCTGTCTGCTGACTTCATAGGAAGAGTCACCAGAGACATGAATGTCGCTGCGGAGGTAGGTACACCTCTTGACAAGGTCGATATTCTCCCCGCAGACAGACACACTACTGATGGCTGTGCCTAAGAAGTCATTAAATGCCTGGATCTTAGTCTTTATCCAGGACACCCGCATTCCCAGACACTCAGACTCCTCCCTCAGTCTCTCGGGAGCTCACGGCATCATCGGCAAAGTCAAGATCAGTAAATCTTTCTTCACCAATGGACGCCCCAATGCCACTGGACCACATGACCCTGCCCAACACTCAGTCCAAACAAGCATTGAACAGAGTAGGAGCAAGAACACACCCCTGGGGAACCCCAGAATCAACTGGGTAGAACACAGAGGTTCTCCCTCCACTCTGCACAGCACTCACAGTACCAGTGTACAGGTCGGCCATGACGTCCAACAGCTTCGGGGGGACCCTGAAGTTTCAGGATGTCCCACAGGGCAACTCGATCAACTGAGTCAAATGCTTTATGAAAATCGACAAAGGCTGCAAAGAACCTCTGCCGATATTTGCACTTTCGCTCCATGAGAACCCTCAGTGCAAGGATACGGTCGATGGTAGACTTCTTAGGTGTAAAACCAGACTGCTCCACACCAGCCCCGATCCCCAACAGATCTAATGTTCTATTAGCTCTCCGATGGTTTCAACTCATCCAAGGATGGGGCTCCTAAAGGCTTTCCCCCATCCCCTTCATGGTGTGTGCAGCTTTCCTACGGGCGGCTGCAGCAGAGCTACTCCCACAGAGAGCAGAAGAGTATCATGCTTGTTTTAATCGAGCAGTTGTGAGTTGTTTTATGGTGGCTGGAGGGCCAATCCCACCACCAGCCCACAAAAATTGTTTCCCTGCAAGTTGGAGGACCGCTTGCAGGGCCGGATGCAGTTTAACATCATACCCAGGACTATACCCCCCCGCCCCCCCATGAAAACTTGTTCCCATCTAATCCTTTTATTTATTTAGTCACTAGCAAGAACGCCATTATGCTGTATCACAGTCTCATGACTATAGGCTGTTTTTAGATGTGGATCCATGTATGCCGGTGTCTAATGCCTAATTCACATTTAGTGTAATTAGTGACAATTACAGGTATTTTCAATTTATGGAAAGAGATGACAAGAAGTAGTATTTGTAAGGACAAATTAAATTCTTCAAGGCAAAAATATTGTTGTTGGCTTACACAAATAAAAATAATTAATTAATAAAATAATAATGATGAATAAAAGTAATAATAATCAAAATACATCCCAGTTCACATTTTTCTTGCATGAAGGCAAGGGTTGGCGGTATTTGTTGGCATGTGTGTGGTCATTTCGCTGGCTTACCTGCAGCTCCCTGCTTTACAATGGGTGTTGGCTTTTTCCTGATTTGTCCACATGGCTGTGTACACCTCCTCCTGAACTTCCATAAATAAATGCATTTTTTTGCATCAAGTTTTGATTGATAAATCTGGGATTTTGCGTAAAAAGTTGCGTATGCACATTTCGGGTGTCTTTCTGTACATACGCAACTTTGATAACTGAGGCCCCAGGATAGCACAGATGTATTGCAACAAACACAAATATCAGCGGTGTAATGAAACGGGTCTTTTCTTTCCCGTTCCCGGGCCTTTTCTTAATAGCTTTAAAGTTGTTACTAGGGTTGTGTATTATTAACTTAATTTGGCGTATGGTGGCTCCAGTGGTGCCCTGGTTTTCACAGTCTGGGAGAGGTCACAAGGTGCTTTATCATCTTAATTTCCATAGGGCTCTGAGTGAATTGCACTCTGTCTAGTCACTCCCCAAGCGACCGAAAAAAAAATGAGATCATGGACACAAGCAGCAAAAAGTTTCCATAGCAGAGGGTCTGAGCTCAGCTTTAGAGATAAGGTGAGGAGCTTGGACATTTACGAGGGGCTTCTTTTACTACTCTTTCTTCATTGACCTCTTCTCCATGAACGTCAGTGCTGCCACCTACTGGAAGCGCCTCGTCAATTTCCTTGCACGTGCGCAGTCAACTAGCATCAATGCGCATGATGTCAGCTTGACATAAAATCTGAGCTATATGCTTATAAATAAATAAATTAATAATAATTTTTAAATCTGAGCTGTGCGCATACCGCCTGGGGCACACCCCGATGATGAAATATACGTAACTCACGCTGTGCTCAAAACATAAGCACATGCGGAAAAGTGAAGTATTGGCCTTTATAGCGATACTCAGTGGTTGACCACAATCAACTGCTCCAATTTGTAAGTTACGCAGAAGTGCAGGGAATAGAGATTAAATGGTGTGAAAATTTAAAATGATGATTACAGTCACCAAAAGTCACAGTTATCAGTATTATCGAGGTATTATTCAAATTTGCTTGAAATGTTCAAAAAGTACTTATACACAAAATTAAAATAATTTCACCAAATTTTATTTTGAAAATCATACATGAATTAAAAATATAATTTAAAAAATTCAAATTAGCAACACTGTGCACGTTTGTTTGCATTAACATGAAAAAATAATAACATAGCCAATACCAATGAAAACTTTATCAAATGTGCATTAATATTAAAAACCTGCGGAGTGCTCCAACTGCCTTACGGCATGATTTCACTGACACAAAACAACCCACGCTGCAGTTTTTACAGAAAATGACAGGAGGCAAGTGAATTTAAGAACATAAGAACGTAAGAGGTTTACAAATGAGAGGAGGCCATTCGGCCCATCAAGCTCGTTTGGGGAGAACTTAACTAATAGGTCAGAGTTGTTAAAATCTTATCTAGCTCTGATTTAAAGGAACCCAGGATTTTGGTTGCGCTACACTAACAAGAAGACTATTCCATACTCTAACTACACGCTGTGTAAAGAAGTGCTTTCTCAAATTTATTTTAAAATGTTCTCCCATTAATTTCCACTTATGGCCACGAGTTCTAGTATTTAAACTAATAGCCATTTGGCTGAACAGCATCCAGACCTGTTCGAATCTTATATACCTGGATCATGTCCCCCCTTAGTCTCCTTTGCTCGAGGTTAAACAGATTCAGCTCAGCTAACCTCTCCTCATAAGACATTCCTCTAAGACCAGGAATCATTCTCATAGTTTGATGAATAAGTATTTGTGTAGTTTTTTCTTTTATTAAATGCTGACAATTGGTCACACACACCAGAACATTAGTTCTGATTTGATATTTGTTATGCGACTGCTACTCTTGTGTTTAAAGCCATTTAGCTATATATTTAGAGTACTTATATGAACTATAGAAGCTTGACTTTCAAGAAAAAACATTTTAGGCTACTTTACTTTCATCACTATTTTCCAAACATGCTAAATATTTTTGGCCTCATAATACATAATTTGGCAAGGCAGCAAAAAACGGCAGGGGTTACAAACAGATACCTGGTGGTCTCTGCTACGATTTATTAGTCAGGTTCTTGTTTTTTCAGTGTGTTTAACTGATTTTTTTTTGTAATTACACTATAATAGCTAGATGAACAGTATGACCATTTCCTCCTTCACTTGGGTTTGAATATGAGGTGACACACAGGTCAAATCCTTTTGCCATCCATTAGCATGGGTAAAGTCTAAGAGCACTCAACTCAAAGGAGAATAACAAAGCTGTTGAGCTGCATAGATTGGGGAATGGCTACAAAAAATTGGTAGCCAGTTACCATTAAGCACAATCAGAGCCATAGTAAAGAAGATTGAAAAGCCAGAAACTGTTGAAAATTTGCCAGTATTGGGATTCATCCACATGTTGCCCCTATGTGCAGTGAGGAGGGTGCTACAGGAGACAAAGAGGAGCCCAAAGATCACAGTTTTGCAACAGTAGAGTTTAATTGAATCTTGGGCTTTCATTGTTTAAAAATCAAGTGAGACGTCACCTTCATGACCAGAAGCTTTTTGGATGAGTTCCATGAAAGAAACCCTTCCCGAGACCAAGACACAAATCCCAGTGTCTGAACTTTGCCCAGCAACATTACAGTTGGAATTGTGTGTTGTGGTCAGATGAGACAGAAATCGAGCTATTTGGCCACACACATCTCTGTCATGTTTGGCAAAAAAGGGGGCCGCATACAAAGAACGGCACCTCATAGCCACGGTGAATTATGGTGGTGGATCTTTGATGCTTTGGGGCTGTTTTGCTGCCTGTGGTCTAGGGCCTCTTGTTACGATCAGTGGTATAACACATTCAATTTAATTTAATACCAGATTTTTAATACCAGATTAGCCCAAAATCTGGTTACCTCTGCCAGACAGCTGAAACTGGGCTGTGGTTGGGTCTTCTGAAACTACAACGACCCAAAGCACAGATAAAAATTGACAAAGAAATGGTTGCAGCAACACAAAATCAAGGTTTTGTAATGACACTCAGTCTCCAGACTTGTATCCAACCAAAAATCTGTGGTCAAAATTTTAAAGGACAGTTCACAAGAGAAAACCCAAAAATCTCAATGAGGTGGAAATGACTCCACATGTGCTCTCCAATCTTGTTAAACACTGGAGAAAGAGGTAGAAGGCTGTCATTCTCACCAGGGGAAACTCCACCAAATACTGAAATTTGGGGTGCCAATATTTTTGGATTCTGTATTTTTAATAAAAATTAGTGTTACTAAAGGAAACATTTATTTTATTCCAAAACTCTATTTGAAAATAAAAGCTTAAGGCTTACCCATTTGTTTAACCCCCAAAAAAATTACCTATTGCATGTGTACTTCTTCTTATATACAGTGGTACCTCAGAACTCAAACTTAATCTGTTCAGAACTCAGGATCGAATCCTAAAAAGTTCGGGTTCTGATCGAATTTTCCGCATAAGAAATAATGGAAAACCAATTAATTTGTTCCCGGCCCCAAAAAATTACTCCTAAATATGTTTTTTTTTTTAGCATTTAAACACAGAATGAACCGGATAAAACAAGAAGAGCATATACTGTACTAAACACATCTAAGGACATTTATCAAAACAGTAATTTGTAAAGTAAGAAAATAAATGTATCCAAACAATGTGTAAAGTTAAGAAAAACAACGTGTCCTACCCCGATCGTCCGCTCCTTCCATGTGCCACACCCCCTCGTTAACCCCATGTGGAATCCCTGTGTGATCAGCTGATTCTGGTTGTTGAGTCCTCTGTATTTCGTCCGCGTTTCAGTTTGTTTCCCCAGTCCGGTTATTGTATTGTCCATCTGCCTTTTGCCTGCCTTACCTGTAATAAAACCCCGTATTCCCCGATACCCTGACGTCTGCGCCTTTATCTCCGTTCCGTCCCCGCTTGGCACGACAATATTATTATAATTAAATGTATTAACGGTTTATAATTATTAATATTAAAATAATGAATAAGAAAATTTTACTTTTAAATGTATTTTATTATATAGTAATAATTATTGTTACTATCTATCATTGTTTAAATGTATTTTTACTGTCTAAATCAGGGGTCTCTAACTCCGGTCCTGGAGAGCTACTATCCAGTAGGTTTTCTATCCTACTTGGCTTCTGATGAGCCATACCCATAGCTGTCAAGTCTCCCGTTTTGGCCGGGAAACTACCGTATTTACCCCTCTTTCCCGCCGTCCTCCCGTATTAGTATTTTCCCGTAAATCTCCTGTATTATAATATCATTTAAAAAAATTCATCTGCCTCTCCAAACTGAACTGTCAGTATAGCCTTACGAGAACTGCCACCTGCAGTAGTCTGCAGGTCATTTACCACATTAACCAGGTCATAAATGCGGAGGTTAAAATGGCAATGCTGTGTGCCAAAAACAACGTTACTTTCACCTTCTGTGACGACTTCAACAAGGATATAAAGTCTGCAACAAATCTGTATAATAAGCAGTGTTGGGGAAAGTTACTTTTAAATGTAATATATTACAATACTGAGTTACTCCCCCCAAAAAGTAACTAATTGCATTACTTAGTTACTTTTTGAATTGCATTACTTAGTTACTTTTTGAATTGCATTACTTAGTTACTTAGTTACTTTTTACGGAAAGTAATGCGTTATATTACTTTTGAGTTACTTTTGCGTTACTTATTTCTTACCTGGCTAAAGCTTTTTGTTGTTCCGGCCTTAGACGTGTTTTTTTGACTAAGAAATTTAGCATTCAACAATAGCCTTTATAACCTCACCTTAAGGGGCAGCATGTGGCTCAGTGGGCTAAGCTGTGTGCCTGTAATCACAAGGTCACCAGTTCAAGCACATCTGCAGGTCCTTGTGCAAGACTTTCAACCCCCAGCTCCCTGGGTGCCACTACAAAGAGCAAGTTGAGGGAGGCATAAAAAGAATTAATAAAAGAATATAAGTGTAAATTATTATTTCATTTTCTTTTAAAAACACATATATAGAATAATAATATAGAATTATATAATATTCTCAGAACTTTCAGAGCTATGCATGCCATTTAAAAAAATCTCTTAACATTAATTATTGAAAGTTGAAAATTAATGTGTTAAGTTTTTATTTTTGTTTTGGTAGGCTATGGCACATAAAGTAAATTCACTGTCCAATGAGATAATAAAGAGTGCAATATAGGCTAGATAATTGCCATTGTGAAATAAGTTATATTAGGGCAAAAGACAGATCTTAAACATTTAAAATGTTTAATAACTTTTTAGAGAACAATGAAATTGTACTACTCAAGTGATCTGAATTCCTTAGTTCAATTTTTATCAGATTATTCAAGTCAGCCTATGTGTTTCTATGATGCTTCAAAAACATTATTTCTCTGTTCACGCTCCACTTCATCTGCCAATGAATTCAACGATCTTATCATATCTCCAGCCGCCATGTTTCAAACGATCTAAACGCGCGCTTCCGCCAATCCCCGCCTTGACGCAATGATTGCCGTAGGGTGGGCGTGGTCAGCTCGGAATGCATTTTCAAAGCAGCACTGAGTGTGTGATTCTACGTGACTACGTTCGTTTTAATTAAATATTTTTTTAAGCAAATTAATTAAAATAGAAAAGTAACTCGCGCTACTTTTTTAAAAAAGTAACTCAAATATTAATGTGTAAATTTATAAAGTAATGCGTTATATTACTCGTTACTTAAGAAAAGTAATATTATTACGTAACGCACGTTACTTGTAACGCGTTACCCCCAACACTGATAATAAGTCATTAGTGAATGCCAGAGAGCCACATGAGTGAACATGAGAAATTAAAAGAAAATGTGTAATGAAAATAAAATGTAAATGACAAGTGGTTATTTAGATTTCTTGTACACCTGTCTTAAAATGTAAGGGATACTGGAGCTTGGTTGGGGTGGTGGGATGGCTCGCGGTGGGTGCTGGAAAATTTCCCTTATTTTCAAATCCAAAACTTGACAGGCATGGCCATACCTGTTCCTGGTATTTACATGAGAACAGGTGTGGCTCATCAGAAGCCGGATATGACAGAAAACCTACTGGATGGTAGCCCTCCATTGGTTGGAGACCCCTGGTCTAAATATATGTATTCATTTAGCCTAGTGTAAACATGCACGGTGCTATCACGGCTAATGCTAGGCTGAGACTGAAGCTTTACCCTTTGTTTCCGCTGAGAGACGTGCTGCGTGACTCATTTCTCCGAGCTTACAAGGTATCTTAGGTCGGCGTTCACGGTTTGACTTCTGAGATTCAGATCGAGCTCTAGGTAATTTTTTTTTCGAACTGGTTAGTTCGACTTTTAAGAAATTCGCGTTCTAATGAGTTCGAGAACTGAGGTACCACTGTATTATTTTCAGCTCATTTTCATGAAGGATGTAAATAATTCTGGAGTTGACTGTAATAGTGATCTATTTAAAGATATATCACACCATAAAAATATCGATATACATAAAAAGTCATACTGCTATGTAATGTTTTTTAAAACTTGTAATTGCAATCAATTAAACATATTTCGATTTGTACCCATCACACCAAGGCCTACGTTTCTGGAACTGGGTGACTTAAAAGGAGGGGGCATCCTCTAGTGTTACTCATGGGCTAGAAAACAGAAAATAATGCGGTGAATTTAATATGAAAAATGTACACTGCCCGTAACGGCTATGATGAGAAGGTCTCCCATTCTTATATGAGCCATTCTGTCCCACACGGGCATGAATGAGTTGTGAACCTAAGACGGAAGGAAATAGCGGGCGGCATGTGAGGAATCCATCGCGGAGCTGGCCGTACCCGTCATGCACCGCGGCATTCTGCAAACTCCCATGGAACGGTCCCGGCCAGGCTTAAATTGTGTATAATGCTAAATAGTTATAGCATACGAACGGTAAGCTCGTCTTTAATTTGCATAACGTTATGTAATCACGTTATCCGCGAGGGAGAAACATTTTCTTCTGCGTTTTCGGCGCAGTGATGAAGAAAATTAAGAGTCGGAACGGTGTGTTGCAGCCGCAGTTGTTGCGCCGGACGCCATGTTCGGCTGGTTGTTACTGTAATGCGCGCCAGCTGATCAATGCTTGCGGTTTTACGGACAAATGCATTTGCAATACGTGCGTGTTCGATCATAGCCGAGAATAAAAGATACGCCCGGTGCCGTCTTTAAGAAGATAATGAAAAGTTGAGTTATTTCCCTTGGGATTATATACAACCATTCGCCGCTATTGTTTACAATACGTACATGGAAGGACGAGGGCCGGTTCGGGATGCATTCTAATTCTTATCTCCACTGTCTACTTTTCATAATCGACTGCACGAACCCTGAAAATTACCTGCTTTACTTGTCACTCTCTTTGAATCTTCGGTGCAGCCTTTAATCACCCCCGGCCTGGGTTTTTCAAAGATCTGATTATCCATTTCAGAATATTGATGAACATTTTGCATTAACCAAGCGTTATATAATTGACGGAGTAAAGAATTCTGTAATGCAGTCTATATATATATATTGATAGTTATTCAGTGCACGAACATCACGTTCTGAAAGGGACTGTCCCATGATCTGATGCAGCAGCATTTTTAGGTCTGTTATTTTATCTTATTATCACAGGTTCCTGACACTTGATGAAATTTGTTCACGTCAAGACAATTTCCTAATAGCAGCATCAAGATGTCGGAGCTTTTCATGGAATGTGAGGAAGAGGAGTTGGAGCCATGGCAAAGGAGAATACCAGAGATAAATCTAGTTGATGATGATGACGACGATGATGATGAGCCCATCTTTGTTGGAGAGATCCGTGCCTCCAAAGTTACTCCGAACACCAGGCCAAGTATGAATGATTGTATTCTATACTTGCCTCTGCTGACCTGGTCTTCACCTGGAATGACCGGAAAATCCGACAAAAAATGATCCTGAGTCGGTTTCAGCTCTCGTGTTTTGTCCTCAGGTCCTGCTCCTGTCGCCAAAGCCCCCACTCAGTGGCGTAAGCCGCCTGCACCCGTCCAGAACACCTTGCCTGTTTCTCCAGTGCAGAGAGGTGGAAGTGGCACGGTGGCCCCCGTTCAGAGGCATTCGCAGCCTCCTGCCAGCACACAGCCTGTGTCCTCGGGTCCTGCTCAGCTCACAGTCAGAGCGGCACCCCAGCCAGTGGCCAAGTCCCTGCTCATCCCAGTGACGTCCCAGCCTGGGTCCAGTCCTGCTGCCGCACAGAACGTGTCCCGCACCCTGACGACAGTGTCCCCGCAGCCCATCATCATTACCAACAACCAGGTAACCATGGCTCCCCTTATGCTTCTGCTTTTTTTTTTTTAACCTGCTTGAAAATATTAAGCAACTAATGAGTTATTTTCGATGATATGCTAGTTGAGGATTTGCCACTGACGTGGTATGTCGTATCAAAACGTTTTTGTGTTTCTGATCTATCAGGGATATATATTGACTTCTCCCCAGATACCAAACAACTCCACCTTCATCACACCATTTGGGACTCAGTATCCCAGTGGCACATCCTTTGCAGTACTTCCAGGTACCACATTAGCTTTTTTGTCTGTTAAACCTAACGCCGTGTCTTTGCAGGCCAGTCCCCAGACAGGCCCCAGGTGGGATCTGAACCCCAACAGTGTTGCCCACTGAGCCTCCAATCTCTTAAATCAATCTTGTCTGCATGTTTAAACTTTTTTTTGACTGCATGAGTTTTGTGGGGTTTTTTTAACCTTGGGTCACCGATGCCTTTCCTATAACATTTGTCATGAAGACGTCTCCTTAGATGGGCATTATTAGTTAACTTGGATGAGAGCTGCTTAAATGACTAAGAATTTAACTCTATATAACCACTTCACTCTCTCTTTTCTCTCTGATTACTGTGCCTGCTTTTTACTTCATTCATGTCTGATTTGGCGTCTAACACCTACTGATAAATTCTTATAAATGTATATTGTGAAAATTATTGTAAATACGTAACAAGCATGACCTGACTTAGGGCATTTGAAGTATTTAGGGGGGGGTTCAGCACCTGCTTGTCCACTGTGACATTATAATTTTTTTGTCCATGCAGCTGGACAGCAGCTGTTGCAGCCGGTGGCCCCTGCTGGCCCGGTGCCGGGAGTCATCCACAGGCCTCAGGTCCAGCTCATACAGAACAACGTTGTCACCCTGACCAGCATGCAGAGTCCTCCTCAGGCCAAGCAGCCACCTGCGCAGCCACCTGCGCAGCCATCCACGCAGTTCACCACCAGTACCCTGCAGGCCATACACACAAACTCAGCCACGCTTCAGCCAATTCAACTGGGCTGCTCGGCGTCACAGGCCAAACCAGGCACCTCGGCCAATCAGAAGAGCTCGCCTCTGCCGGCTCCGCATGCCGGCAGTCACTCAGGTATGACGGCACAGCCTCTATCCAAGCAATCCTCAGGTGTAGGCCTACACTATTAACCGCTATTTTTCATTCATTGTTACCCCTTGACAGCGCCCTCTGCAGGCAACGGCAGCAGCACAGTGAAGCGAACTTTTCAGCCGAACTCGATGAACCCAGTGAAGAAGATGAAGCTGGAAACTGGTGTGTTTCTCCTGCTCTCACCCCCCCCCCCCCACACCTCAGAGGCCAGGTGATGGAACAGAGAGCAGCGTGTGGAAATATCACTCATCTCTCTCTCCTCAGTTGTAGGGACCCCCAATGCCACGGCTTCCACGCAGAATGGAACACCTTTCAAGAAAAAATGTCCAAAATGTAACATTCAATTCATCCTTCCGGATCCTATGAAACGCCACATGAAGGTGGGCCTGAATCCCCCCCCCCCCCCTTCACCAACACTGGCTAAAGGTCCAGGCATCTCTGGGCATGTTCTGATAGTAGAATTAGCATTTTCTGCTTATTTTTGGTTATACGGTCAGTAAACAGATCTGCAGGGAGGGCACTGCTTCCAGAAGGACTTACTGGCTTCTCTGTCTTCCCTCAGTACTGCTGCTATGATTTGATAAACAGCGTGTTCCCTACGACATCCACGCCGGACCAGCCATCCTCGCCTCTGCACGTGAAGACCACTGGGAAGGGTAAAATCATCATGCTGGTATCCGACTTCTACTATGGGAGACATGAGGGAGACACGGTGCAGGTCAAGGAGGAGAAGGCACTCACCACATTCAAGTGTAACAGCTGTCTGAAGGTCCTGAAGAGCAACATCAGGTGGGCCTTCACAGCTGTCTGCGTGCTTTGTTGTATCGATTCTCAGCCCGTGGGTCACGACCCAGCAAGTTCTGAAAGAGTCACGAGGCAGAATTGCTCCTATGCTGATCCACGATCAGATTTCCCAGCCACAGTGCTAGAATTAACCTATACAAAGCAGTCTTGGGTCTGCAAAAACTAGTGACTACCCAACCAATCCAAGAAGTCAAACCACAGATGCTTAATTTAAAATTCACTGGGACATCCAATCAGATTTGTGCAGTTAGCATTGATTGGCATAAACTGCAGAGTGCACTGCGTGCTGGATCATAGCGTTAATTTAAACATATACTTGATACAGTGGTACCTCAGTTCTCAAACTCATTAGAACTTGAATTTCTTAAAAGTTGAACCATCCAGTTCGGAAAAAAAATTACCTAAGACTCGATCTGAATCTCAGAAGTCAAATCGTGAACGCCGACCTAAGATAACTTGTACGCGCAGGGAAATGAGTCACGCGGCACGTCTCTCGGCGGAAACAAAGGGTAACGCTTCAGCCTCGCATTCACTGTGATAGCATCGTGCATGTTTACACTACCTTTTGTGTTTAAATGCTAAAAAAAGACACATTTAGGTATAATTTTTTGGGGCCGGGAACCAATTAATTGGTCTTGCATTATTTCTTAAGTGGAAAATTTGATCAGAACTCGTGACCTTGTGGAGAATGCATACATGTCAGATTTGGCATTTATTTGTATGTTTTCAAAAAAACAATACGATTATTCAAATCAAGTGTCCTGGTGCCATGAAGCCAGATTTCTTGCTTAGCCGGATAACTTGTTGGATAGGGTTGCGACTAAGCTCGCATGGTAGAAATTGGGTAGTGGTGCAAAAAAGACTGAGATCCACTGCTTTAGTGCATCAGCAGAGGTGCCTAGTTCAGGTCCAGAAGGTAAAAATGCAGACCAAGATTTTGTTTCAACCAACCAGTTGCGTATAAAGGGTCACAGAGTACTGTCAACCCCAGGCATTGCTTAAAGTGGCAGTTCACATCTAAACTGAAAAAGATACGTTTTAGAGGGCCTTTAGTGCTGTGCAGAAGATAGGAGCACAAATACCCCGGCAATATCTTCTGGGCAGTGATGCAATTGATGTGGGGGTTCAGTAGAAGAAAATGGTTCCTACATTAAACTGCTCACTACAAAGTCCATGAATTATCTTCACTAACTGGGTCTTTATTTCTTGTAAGAGATGTTGCTGTTGACTTTTTGAAATGTATGTTTCTGCCGCTTTAATCACCAGTGAAAATGCCTTTCGCTCCCATTATATTTGAGAGAAGACTGACATTTCTTTGGCCAATATCTCCAAAACTTGGCATCTCCCAGCAGAACAACCTTGATGGATAAAATGCAGTAAAGACCCTCTAAAATAGCTTTTTCAATTTTGGGGTGAGCTGCCCCTTTAAAGGAGACTGGCACATTATCTTGACAGAGTAGCTGTTCTTTTCAGTTTGACTGCGACATAAATTATCGAAGCGGTCAACGTGAACGCCAGCTTCCATGTTTCTAGAACTGTTTCACGGTGGTCCCTCTTTTTGATGATGTCATTAAATACATCCACTCCTGAATCTCATTTTTCCTCTTTGGGCTTCGTGTATGTCAGGTGTATCATTGTCTTCTAATACATGTTCAGAAACAAAACAAAAACATCCGTTGGGAACAAAGGCACCAGTGGACAAGAAATGACAAAAGACCGGGGTAAAAACTGACAAGTAAATAATTGACGACTTTTGTTCATACAGACTGATTGGGGTCAAATGAGACAACAGCAGGAATTCTTGTCTGTTGGCCACGTTGGACGCAGGCAGTTAAGAGCTGAAAATCCAATTTGGAGCTGGCGGTGAAGGCTGCATAGGACCTGCATGAGCTAAACAGCTTTGCTCTGGGTACAGCAAAAAAAAAGTCTTCCGTAAGCTCTTTTAAGAGGGGACTTCTTGTATTGTGTTGCACATCTGGCAGCTGTGCAGCCATCGCCTCTGTAAGCTCTGTTAAGAGATGGCAAAGTGCAGACTGAGAAATGGAATTTTCCTTGACAAGCCACGGCCTCTGGGAAGCTCCCGGAGATTTGTGGTGGCAGTGGAGGAAACCCACCGTTAAATGAAAGCAGGATTTTGGTAGCTGTCTGCGTTTATAATGGCAGATGTGTGTGTGGACAGCACAGAGCTGACAGAACCTAGTTTATCTTTTTCAGACACTGGATGTTGCTGACTAGATGCATTTTTGGATAATATCCCCACGTTAACTCCATATGCTTCTGGCATATTCAGAGTGGAAAACACATATTTGGGAAAATGGCAGATGTACTGGGAGATCCCTGGTAGCGAAGGAGTGCCATTGCATTAAAGAAAATTAGATGGATGCTGGAGGCGTCCAGGAAAGTGTTGTGCACGCGGGATGGAGATTTGTCTGAGAAAAGACGCCAGTATAAATAAAAATAGTCTCTGAAAGTGTTTGTGGTCTTAGCTTTTTTTTTTTTTTTTGTGACTCATTCTGGGATTTTCAAAAAGCCACATGAAAGCAGCGTCAGGAAGCCAGCAGGCGCGCGGGTGACGGGACTCGCGCACGCGTATCCGCTTCTGTGTTTACTCACCCGGCCAGGCGGACCCAGGGCTGTCGAGGGCGCGTCCTGATGCCTGCGGTTTTCCGCAGGTTCATGAACCACATGAAGCACCACTTGGAGCTGGAGAAGCAGAGCAACGAGAGCTGGGAGAGCCACACCACCTGTCAGCACTGTTACCGGCAGTACGCCACGCCCTTCCAGCTGCAGTGCCACATCGAGAGCGCCCACAGCCCCTACGAGTCCACCAGTACGCCAGGCCCACGCTCGCTCTTCCGCTAAGCCTTTCCCTGATGCTAGCATCTTCGCTACCGTTAACTTAGCATTGTGATGTTGGCACCTTGCACAGGGTTGTCGTACGTCTGTGTCAGGGGGTGTTTTCAGAGTTAATTTAATACCATTTTCCTGTCTTCTGCAGCTAATTGTAAGATTTGTGAGCTGGCTTTTGAAAGCGAACAGGCACTCCTGGAGCACATGAAGTTCAACCACAAGCCAGGGGAAATGCCCTATGTTTGCCAGGTAGGCGGGCAGCGGTTTGACGAGGCAAGATTATTCAAATCGACCACCCTGGGGCCCGTTTCATAAAGCAGGATTTCTTGCTTAGCTGGATAACTTGTTGGATTTAAGGTGCTTCATTTTAAATGGACTTTATCTTCATCTACTCACATTTAACCCAGACCACCATAAATCCAACAAGTTATCTGGCTAAACAAGAAATCCTGCTTCATGAAACCAGGGGACTCGGTTTGAATGATCTGTTTGTTTTTGATCCTCTCTTTTGAAAACATACAAATAAATGCCAAAACTGAGCCATACACATTCTCCACCAGGTCTGCAACTACAGGTCATCGTTCTTCTCTGAAGTGGAGAGCCACTTCCGAAGTGTACATGAGAACACCAAGGACCTCCTCTGTCCCTTCTGCCTCAAAGTCCTGCGGAGCGGCCATACTTACATGCAGCATTACATGCGACATCAGGTGCGAGGACGTGGCCCTCTGGCCCCGGATTCTGACGGTTGGGTCCTGACTCATGTCGTTGACTCATGTCTGTGCCTCTGAATGGAGGCCCTGCACAGTGCTGTTAGCTTAGCGCTGCTTTCTGATCTGACGGAGAGAAATCTGCACAATGCAGTTTTGATCCTTGGGGATTTGAGGACCGCTGTGCTGCATCTGAAAGTCAGCAGAGGGCTGGTAATCTGCGGAAATTAATCTCATAGATCAGCACACGACCACATGACGCACGAGCTTGTCATTGCAACTTTTCACATACAGTACTGTGCAGAAGTCTTAGGCAGTCAAAGTGTTTAGAATTGTGTATCTGAGTAGTAAATGTAGATTTGCTCAGAAAAAATACAGTTTAACATTAGAACAAATTAACAGTAACAATAAAAACCAACAAGAATTTCTTCCATTCTTCAAAAAGTTACTGATATCTTGTTAGATAGGTAGATGAATACTGCATCACCTCCCCAGCCTCTCCGGGACCCACAGCCAATCCACATATTAGTTAATTGGGCTAGAGGTGAAATTTAATTAATTAATTTATTTTCTTTGTCTAAGACTTTTGCACAGTGCTGTATATTTTCTGTCTGTGATGTGCTTGAACTGTTATTTGTTATTCAGACATGCTTGCTTTTTCCCCCCCCAGAAAAAGGGAATTCATCGATGTGGTAAATGCCGGTTAAATTTCCTCACGTACAAGGAGAGATCGGACCACAGGGCACATCTACACCGGACCTTCAAGAAGCCAAGGACCCTGGAAGGTCTTCCTCCTGGGACCAAGGTTTATCCTCTTACGAACACACATGCGTTTCCAGGCTCCTGTCATGAAAATTGCAGTATTTATTAGTTTGGATTTGTTCTCCTCGCCCTTCAAGGTGACGATCCGAGCGTCTCTGTCCGGCGGCTCGTCCACTTGCCCCAAAACTCCCGAAAAGTCTGTCGTCAGCCTGGACCCCAGCAGTCCAACCCCCCGACGGCTGGGGAAGTCTCCAGTCAGCACGGTGAAATCCAAGTCCCTGCAGGCGGCCAGTGCGGCCAAGTCCCGAACCTTCCAGAACCGACGGCAGGAGCGTCTGTCCAGTTCCAGACAGCTGGAGCGCAGCAACCAGGCCCTGAAGAGCCTCCAGTGAGGCCACCATCTTGTCTTCATGCAAAAATGTGTAGAAAAAAGTGGTGAATATTTATTTGCTGAATTTTTTTTTTGCCCTTTCTCTTGTCAGAAATGAATTTGGGACACAGTTGTGCGTTGAATGTTATACGGAAGTCAAGGACTTCTACGGACACTATCCCCTGGTCATGAAATGCAGCGCGTGCAAGTATCAAACCAGCTGCAAGAAGTCGTTTGAGAACCACATGATCAGGTAGCTCCTGAAACGCGCCGAGTTTGCGCCTCACTTTGAGTTTCCTGTGAGGGCTGCGTGACCGAGGCTTTTGTCTCTCTCTAGGTTTCACAGCGCCATCTCCAGGGACAGGTTTCGGAAGATGCGGAAGCCGACGGGAAAGCTGCGGTATGGGAAACTGGCTGCATTTGTCACTGACATGACCTTTCGGAATGTAGCGAAGCAAGAAGTGGCGGACAAATCAGAGATGGCTGATGCTTTTCACCATTAATGCTGTGATTGGTGTAATTACAGCATTAATGGTGTAATCACTCCCTTGCCTATTTTGGCTAAAATAAACCAGCTAAACACAAAATATAAATGGGATATTTGTGAAAATGTCTCTTTATACCAGTGTTGTTGTAATTGTTGTTTTGGGTGGTTGCTCTGCTGAAAATTCAGACCCTGCCATTGTTTTAAGCAGTTTTATTCTGAAAAGCTCAGATTTCGAGCTGCTGCACATTGCAGGAGCTTAACGCTGGTGTGTCTTAACTGCGATTTCCTGGAGGACGCCTCTGGCAGCGACCTCATGACCAAACACCTGATCGACAGGCCGCACCACACATGCCAGGTCATCATTGAGAAAGGTCAGCTCTGGCCGCACCCTGACCCGAGTCTCTTATGCTCCTGTGTGGCTTTTGTCAGCAACCAGTAATTTCTAAATGTCCCCTATTTGTTTTGACAGGAACTTCTACTGCTGAACCCAAAAAAACACAGTGAGTATTTCCAGCTTCGTATCATGGGATTTGTAATCTGCCATTGTGGTAAATCACCCCCAACATTGCGTGAGAATAATTTTTAATGTGTGGTTATTTTGCCATTACACTGATTTAACACAACTATTTGTGTTTAACACAAGTGAAAGCTTGTGGTTGGCCAGCAGGGTCAGCCAGTACCGCTGGTGCACTTGATGTCTTCACTGGAAGAGGGGCAGCGTGTGGCTCAGTGGGCTAAGCCTGTGTGCCTGTAATCACAAGGTCGCCGGTTCAAACCCAGCCTCAGCACGTCTGTGGGTCCTTGAGCAAGGCCCTTAACCCCCAGCTCCCTGGGCGCCGCTACGGGTGGCAACCCTTTGCGGACAGCTAGCTCTACAAAGAGCAAGTTGAGGGAGGCATGAACCCACAACCTTCTGGGCACGGGTACAAAGCCCTAATCCACTGAGTTACACACCGTCCCATGCCATTTTTTGTTTGAAAATGGTTCCTTATTTCATTACCAAGCACCAAGACTGTAGCAGTATGGGTGTGAGTTTGTGGGTGACCTTGGGAAGGTTAGGGAACTGCACTTATAATCGAAAGACTGCTGGTTCGAATCCCCAACCAGCAAAGTACCACTGAGGTACCTTGAGTGAGGTACCGCCCCCAAGCACTGCTCCCTAGGTGCTAAATTAGCTGCCCCCTGCTATGTCACAGTGTCTTATATTGGTTAAACACATTTTGTTGTTGCGTGAGGTTTGCTGTGGTGTGTCACCAATGACAATTAATCACTATTCACTCCACAGATCTGAGCTTGATGTTAAGTCCTGTCTGGACCTCAGTGACTCCAAGGTTTGTCCGATGAACCTTCACGAAAAACATAAAGACCCAAGTCCATAAAATGTAAACGATGCTAATAATGCGGCTTGTTGTTCTTGCCTGTAGGATAATGAAGTTGCTAGTAATGGCTGTCAGAGTGAGCAGTCCTCCACCGAGACTAATGGGTAGGGATGCTTTCCAAAAGGCTCTACCTGTGTGTGTCACTTAACTTCGTTTGTATCCTGAGTTTTTGTTTCTGCTTTCT
Organism: Paramormyrops kingsleyae; assembly: GCF_048594095.1. Lineage (NCBI taxonomy): Eukaryota > Metazoa > Chordata > Actinopteri > Osteoglossiformes > Mormyridae > Paramormyrops > Paramormyrops kingsleyae. Next base: position 8,271,784 of record NC_132807.1, on the reverse strand, counting down.
GTTTTCAATTTGGAAGTAGCGCCAAAGACGAGGTCCAGGACCCAGTGCCTGTCTCAAGCCCGAAGGATGCTTCTGGAAGCGGGGATTCTGATACACCGAGGATTCTGATACAGCCCGACACCGGGGAAACCCCACAGCCCAAAGACGGCAAGCAGAGCGAGACCCAGGGGGCTCCCGCAGAGCCTGGCCCGGCCGAGGCCCCGGGGGTTCCCGCAGAACCCGGCCCGGCCGAGACCCAGGGGGCTCCCGCAGAGCCAGGCCCGGCTGAGGCCCCGGGGGCTCCCGAAGAGCCCGACCAGGCCGAGACCCAGGGGGCTCCCGCAGAGCCCAGCCCGGCCGAGGCCCCGGGGGCTCCCGCAGACCCCGGCCCGGCCAAGGCCCCGGGGGCTCCCGAAGAGCCCGACCAGGCCGAGGCCCCGGGGGCTGCCGCGGAGCCCTGCCCGGCCGAGACCCAGGGGGCTCCCGCGGAGCCCGACCCGGCCGAGGCCCTGGGGGCTCCCGCGGAGCCCGGCCCGGCCGAGACCAAGGGGGTTCCCACGGAGCCCGGCCCGGCCGAGACCAAGGGGGTTCCCACGGAGCCCGGCCCGGCCGAGACCAAGGGGGTTCCCACGGAGCCCGGCCCGGCTGAGACCAAGGGGGTTCTCACGGAGCCCGGCCCGGCCGAGGCCCCGGGGGCTCTCGCGGAGCCCGGCCCGGCCGAGACCAAGGGGGTTCCCACGGAGCCCGGCCCGGCCGAGGCCCCGGGGCCTCCCACGGAGCCCGGCCCGGCTGAGACCAAGGGGGTTCCCACAGAGCCCGGCCCGGCCAAGGCCCCGGGGGCTCCCACAGAGCCCGGCCCGGCCAAGGCCCCGGGGGCTCCCACAGAGCCCGGCCCGGCCGAGACCCAAGACCAGGGCAGCGACCCGAAAGACGCGTCCCCTCCCGATGCCGAACGCGGCGACTGCTCTCCTGCCAGGGATGAGAGCAAGCAGGCCAGAGACGGCGTCCCCTTCGAGGAGTTCCTGCGGAAAGAGGACCAAAGGGAGACAGCGAGCCCTAGCGGCTCAAAGCACGGCTTAGTTACCCTGGAGCCTCTCACACCCTCCAAGGTGCTGGAACACGAGGCCACGGAGATCCTTCAGCAGGGAAACGGCCCCCCCTCCAAGACGCAAGAGGCTGCGGCTGAATGTCCGGATGGCAGCGGACGCGTCACTCCGGAGACGGAAGCAGGCCTTGGCGTAACGACAGAAGCTGGAGGAAAATGACTCCCTTTTTAAAAAAAAAAAAAAAGCATTATGTTAATTGAGAACATGTTTTTTGTTTTTGGGCAAGGGGCAGTAGAAATGGGAGAGGAACTTATTTTAATTTTTTTTTCCTACTTGCCTCTAAGGGGGGGGTGTGTCTTCCTACCAGGCTTCTCCACTCAAGAGTCAACTTTCAACGAAAGTCATATCACTAATATGTGTGAATATCTGTGTTGTGAATTTGTTTGGAGTTGTCTTGTAGAGAATTTGCTGCTTTTTTTAAGTTCAAAGTATAAATTGAATTGAGACAGTGAGCTGTATTTTTGAGTCACTGCCTTTTTAGAAATGGTTACTCACATGGTTCTTCCTTTGCCTGGCATGTTTAAACTGTATGGACTCTTCTCCTTGTGAAAGGTTGCATTAATGTGGCTTATGGGCATGTATCAGGGGGTACTTAGTCCAAACCAAGGGCTCCATACACAGACCCATATTGCAAAACTGCGAAAAGTTGATCCTGGTATTTTTACTGCTCTCTTCTACGGTTAGATTTTAGGATTTTTTTTTAAATCCATACATTGCATCACCTACTCTGCATTTCAGTACCATGGTATACATGGTATCTCCAGTGCTACTAAATTCTTTGTGTCCAGCTACATGCTAATGAGAAGGATGTGGAAGGTGTCTGAAGTAGACATTGTTGGCTGATTTTATGGAAACTGTAAATAAAAGCCATCATTAATATTCACCTCTTTAATCTCATCACTTTTGTTTAGCTGGAGCTTAATTTGGGTAAAACAACAAATTTCTGTGGTGTAGTTTTGTTAGGTTTGCACCATTTTATTGTTACAGGAAATAGCAGAATTGCTGCCCATCTTGTCACCCTCAGTTGACTTCCTTGCTGAAATGAAACCTTTTTCGCTGAAGGTTGCCCATGATGGTAGGACTGTGTGGAGCTGGAGTATGTAAGTAGAATCCAGTTAGTCTGCTGGACAGTTTTGGCATTGGTCTCTGCAAGGGGCTGGTGTGAATGTCATTGCATTGATTGATACTGAAAGGAGTTTCTGCCTACATGGATATTTTTTTTATTAAATCAATTTTGTAGCGATTAGGATTTATTTTGGAACCATGTGAATTACTGAGGTGCAAAACTGGCTGGGTTCAAACTCAGAAGGACACTTTGCTTTTTTGATTGGAAGCTTGTGAAAATAGTTTGAGGGGAGGGTTTTGTACTTTTGTTCTGTATATTATCCATTAAAATGCTGTCTCCCCCGTGACATTCATAAAATGCATTCTGTCCCCATCCCCAGGTCATTTTGCAATGTACCTCTCCCCAGTCAGTATTCAAACTTTGAAGACACATGATATGGATGAACTACTGAAAGGGATCACATTTTGAGATTAATCACCCCAAAATTGCAAAATAGCACTGCATAGTAATACCAAAAAGGTAGTTTCAGATATTTGATCCTTTTCGTGCTATAACTCAAGAAGCATTTGACTGATCTTCTTCAGCCTTTGCAGACGTTGCATAGATGAAGATATGGACCTGTTCGAATTCTGAGAGAAAAAGTTAAAGCTACAGCAGTTCGTGAACTCAGATGCTGCAGACAAGTTGCTTGACCTTGTTAATTGTGTGGTCACAGGGACAGCAGAGAGCCCAGGGCTGGGATACATTTGTAGTCAAGACCGCCTAAACCGAGACCAAGACATTGCCGAGACCGGAGGGTATCAAGACCAAGACACTGCCGAGACTTGAAGGTACCAAGTCCAAGACCAAGACCAAGACCGAAAACAGACTAGGGCTAGAATCGACATCACATTACTCAGATCAACTGTAGAGAAAAAAGGCATTGCTGTAAAGTGTTATTACTCGTTAAATCAAATTCATGTTATCTTGTCAATTATATTGTCCATATGTCCATATGTCTCTCATTTAAAATCTCCCAGATTTGTCATAGTTACGAGGCCTGATGGAAAATAATATTCTCAGCAATCCTCTCCTATAACCATTTTATCAGACCTCGTCAAGGGAAAGAGATGGGATGTACCAGAAAGATGTTCAAATTAAGTACCAGGGAGAGAGGCCTCGGGTAAGCTATGAATACGGCTATGTGATGATCCTCTGCTTTGAATTGAAGAGAATGAGCCTCCAGATTGACTTGCACCTCCAAGACCGTGCTTTCTAATGAATGTGAAATACCTAATTTAATTGAATTATAACTATGCTATTAGTGCTGGGAGATAAAACGATCTCGATTTTTTTTATCGATAAAAAATAAGGACGATCACGATGATACACACAGACTATAAAACTCGATCAACCAAATTTGCTCCGTTTTAGAGAATGCGCTGAGACAGACAACTCGATGGCCTATCGAGCAGAGGTTTACTGAACGCCAGCACAACAGCCAATCACCGACGACGTTGTAATTTTGCCCATCCTCCCTTAAAGAAGCAATGGGTGCGTTCGACTGCAGCTGACGCAACGTGGAGTGCAATCTGTCGGCGGCTGCAGGGGTGGAGTATAAACTGACTGCAGCCAAGTCAGACAACTTCTACTCCTCGTTGCCTGTGAGACCTGACTGCAATGGCATCACTGCCAGAAGGGTGTAGACAAATCTATACAAATATCACCTGCATGCCTTCTTCACAGATTGGATGATCGGTATGTCTTTCTGATAGGTATATCTGTCTCATAGGTATGTCTATCTGATAGGTCTTTCTGATGGGTATGTCTGATCGGTATGTCTTTCTGATGGGCATGTCTCATCGGTACGTCTTTCTGATAAGTATGTCTCTGATGGGCATGTCGGATGGGTATGTCTTTCTGATAGGTATGTCTCTCTGATGGGCATGTCTTTCTGATGGGTATGTCTTTCTGATGGGTCTGTCTGATGGGTATGTCTTTCTGATCGGCATGTCTCATTGGTATGTCTTTCTGATCGGCATGTCTCATTGGTATGTCTTTCTGATCGGCATGTCTCATTGGTATGTCTTTCTGATGGGTATGTCTGATAGGTATGTCTTTCTGATAGGTATGTCTGATTGTTATGTCTTTCTGATAGGTATGTCTTTCTGATGGGCATGTCTGTTTGATAGGTATGTCTTTCTGATGGGCATGTCTCATGGGTATGTCTTTCTGATATACCAATCAGAAAGACATATGTGTCAGAAAGACATACCCATCAGAAAGACATACCCATCAGAAAGACATACCCATCAGACATACCAATCAAAAGACATACCAATCAGACATACCAATCAGAAAGACATACCCATCAGACAGACCCATCAGAAAGACATATCCATCAGACATACTCTTGGGTGTTATTCTCTGGTGATCCTCCCTCAGTGTTACACCTCCAGTGTTACTCCTTGATGTTATTGTCCTGGAAATACGGCCTTACTCTTTGGTGTTATTCTCTGGTGTTCCTCCCTCAGTGTTACATCCCCAGTGTTACTGCCTCAGAGTTACTCTTCGGTGTTATTCTCTAGTGTTATTCTTCAGTGTTATTCAGAAAATTCAGTTATTCAGTGTTATTCTCTGGTGTTATTCTTCAGTGTTATTCTCTGGTGTTATTTTCTTCAGTGTTATTTCCTGGTGGTGTTATTTTCTGGTGTTATTCTCTGGTGTCTTCAGTGTTATACCTATCAGAAAGACATACCGATCAGACATGCCGATCAGAAAGACATACCCATCAGACAGACCCATCAGAAAGACATATCCATCAGACATACTCTTGGGTGTTATTCTCTGGTGCTCCTCCCTCAGTGTTACACCTCCAGTGTTACTCCTTGATGTTATTGTCCTGGAAATACGGCCTTACTCTTTGGTGTTATTCTCTGGTGTTCCTCCCTCAGTGTTACATCCCCAGTGTTACTGCCCCAGAGTTACTCTTCGGTGTTATTCTCTAGTGTTATTCTTCAGTGTTATTCAGAAAATTCAGTTATTCAGTGTTATTCTCTGGTGTTATTCTTCAGTGTTATTCTCTGGTGTTATTTTCTTCAGTGTTATTTCCTGGTGGTGTTATTTTCTGGTGTTATTCTCTGGTGTCTTCAGTGTTATACCTATCAGAAAGACATACCGATCAGACATGCTGATCAGAAAGACATACCCATGAGACATGCCCATCAGAAAGACATATCGATCTGACATATCCATCAGACATACCCATCAGAAAGGCATACCAATGAGACATGCCGATCAGAAAGACATATCGATCTGACATATCCATCAGACATACCCATCAGAAAGGCATACCAATGAGACATGCCGATCAGAAAGACATATCGATCTGACATATCCATCAGACATACCCATCAGAAAGGCATACCAATGAGACATGCCGATCAGAAAGACATACCTATCAGAAAGACATACCCATGAGACATGTCTTTCTGATTGGTATGTCTCATGGGTATGTCTTTCTGATAGGTATGTCTTTCTGATGGGCATGTCACATCGGTATGTCTTTCTGATCGGCATGTCTCATTGGTATGTCTTTCTGATCGGTATGTCTGATCGGTATGTCTTTCTGATCGGTATGTCTGATTGGTATGTCTTTCTGATCGGTATGTCTTTCTGATCGGTATGTCTGATCGGTATGTCTGACGATTAAACAAATAAAGCAGCACAACATTACAGTAACTAATAATAGATAAACCACTAACTTACGTGTACTGTTAGAGCATTTATGTAATTTATTTAAACTTTATTTTACCAGTAAATGAACTGAAACCAGTTCTCACTGCTTTATGTGTTTTTCGGGAGAAATAGCAGATAACCCATTGGAACTTCCTGGGATACAAACGTCATGCGTGTGACTAAAATCTTCAGCTAATAAGGGCAAAGTTATGTCGTCACGGAGGCGGTTCCAGTTTGTGCTGCACGGTCTGTCTCAAGTCGTCTTGCTGTCGCGAGGATTTTGTACCATGTGACATGGTGACGCGTGGTGACGTTTTGGAACATTTCTTTGCCGACTTCGCTATCATGCAATGTGTATTAAGTATGTGGACTGTGAAGCACTGTGTCCATTGAGAAAATGTATACAATGTAACGTTTTTAAAGTAGATGCATCTGACTGGTTGCATTTGAATTGAGGCGCGTAATGAATAATGATACTGTTCTGTGAGGATGTGCTGTTTTCTCTTTTTTTCCCCATCCCATCAAAACCGCTATGTCCGAGACTAAGACAAGACCGAGACCACAAAAAATTGGTCTCAAGACCGGTCTCGAGACCAAGACCAGTCTCGAGAACTACAGCACTACAAAACACCAGCCCTATGCAGTCAACATACTGTACATACAGCATTAATTCACTTCCCATTTCTATTCATGACATGGCAAAAACAGCGGACTGCTGATCACGGTGAACAAAACGGTAAAAATAAGCAGGGAAAATGGCTTACTGTCTGAGGTCGTGGCTGAGTTGCCTGGATTTTCTCATGGCACAAAGGGCAATAAGGCGTTGACCATAAAGGTAGGAACTTAAATACAGCCAGAAGAGCACTCTGTTAACTCAGTTTGCCTATCGGAGGCCAGTAACCCCATTGTTCAACTTCTGGAATCTTTTACACTGTCTAAAGAGACATTTGCCGTGGTTTGTGCGTAAACCTTTGACCCACTGAAATTTTGATAAAGCAAATAAAGGTCATTTTTTTTTGACAGTTAACCTCTTATGGAAATGAAGCAGATACCCAGATTAACTTCACAGAGGAAAGGTTTGGTAGCCCTGGTAATGTGTGCAACTGTGAAGCATCAAGTTTGAAAGTCTTCAGTCTCGCTACATGTAAACAGGAGACTCTGCACTGGCCTGATTGTTTTATTTTTTTCTCCCTCAGATCTGTTACAGGTAAAACAATGAAAGCACAGAAATGGCTGCTGTCTATGGAGGGTGAGCTGGTCCTGGGGCCTTGCTCAAACATTTGTTGCAACTTTGGTTGCCACCTATTGCAACTTCAACTTGGATTTTCTGGAGGGAGTTGAATGCACATTGGAATTCCTCAAAGGTCAGTCAAAGCATAGTGTAATCTCCACTGTAATGAGTAATTGGTAGGTTTAAATAATAGTAAATACTGAACAGGCACTTTGCAGTGTCAAACAATTTGCATAATATGATGTACTTGATTAATTCAATTAGAATTTTATGAGTGATTTCTGTAAGTTTTAAGTATTTTCAGTATAAAGTATTTTCTATAAAGCATTTAAACAAACAACCATCTGTATCTTTGTGTTTGTCTCTGTTGGTCTGTCTATCTGCCTGCCTCTGTGTATCTGCCTGTCTGTCTCTGAGTTGGTCTGTCTGTCTGTCTTTCTTTGTATTGGTCTGTCTCTGTTGGTCTGTCAGTCTATCTCTATGTTGGTCTGTCTTTCTCTGTGTTGTTCTGTCTGCCTGTGCATCTATGCCTGTCATTTTCTTTATTTCTTTCAATTCCCACATTATATTTTAGCAGTTATCACATTTTCCCTCTGATACTTTAATAATCCTCACTTAGCATCCCACCTGGTATACTACAGCTCAGACAAGCCACAGACATCACTCACACACACACACACATCACTCACCTCACATTACGCACAGCACGTTAAGACCGATTGAAAACACACTATATACACCACACACAAACAATACACATACACACAGATATCAAAATTACACTCAGTGATGATGTACAGCCCCCGCCCTCCAAACGCACATATCCTGCAAACATCACTCAAACACACACTTCACATACACAAAGAACTTTGTATCACACAACAATGATGAGTCTGTGGCTTGCAGGTGAAAACACAAAGAGCTTCTACCAAACATCCATTAAACTAGAAGACTGTTGATAACTTGTTTGTTTTGTGTCTCATATGAAAAACAAACCACATGGTTAATGTACATCTATCAAGCATTTTCCTAATTTCAATTATATGTATGACAATGCATGATTTTTTTTATATGTTCACTACAATTAAGTGTTTTTTTTTTTCTTGTATGATTATGGCCACATTCATACCAAAAAAACACACTTGACATGTGAAGACACTCAAGGGAAAACCTATAGGAAATATATAAAACTTCCATGAACTTTGCATTTTACCATATGTGATTTACATATTGCTTTGGTAGGAAATACATTTATTGCTTATTTCAGAATAAAAATGTGTACTGCTTTTATATTATTCTAAGGAAAGACATGTATCTATCTTCAACATTCAGTTGGTTAAATTATACATGAGAAAATTGCATGTTATGTTCTCAGAACACAAAGTGAATGCATCAACTGAAAAATGTTTCCTTATCAAATGACTCATTCTAGTGTTCTGTGGAACCACTGTCTATGATTCAAAGAATTATGCATAAAAACGAATACTGATAAAACATTCATTTAATATACATTGCACATTAATGTAGAACTTAATTTAATATGTATTTTACATGAATAAAGGACATGCATGACTAATGATACATATATTTAATACGGATTGTACTTGAATGTAGGACATATGTAGACGATACATTAATTTCATATGTACTTTGCATCAGTATAGGACATATGTCTATATTGGACTGGACTATATATTAATTTTGAGTGCCATATAAACAGCTTATGTGATTTGGATCATATGTTATTTTTAAAAAAACTTCTCCATGTGGGCAGGTTTGGAGGTTGCATCTGGAAAGCAGGACAAGAAAAGATCTGGAATAAATCCACAGACACTATATGGACAAAAGTATTGGGACACACCTCTTACTCACTGCATTCAGGTGTTACATTCAGACCCTTTGCCATAGGTGTATAAAATCAATCACCGAGCCATGCATCAGGTTTACAATCATTTGTGAAAGAATGGGTCATTTTGAAGAGCTCAGTGAATTCAAGTGTGGTACTGGGGTTTGGTGTAAAACATGCCGCCACTGGAATCTGGAGGAGTGAAAATGTGTTCTGTGGAGTGATGAATCACGCTTCTCTATCTGGCAGTCTGATGGACGAGTCTGGGTTTGGCGGATGCCAGGAGAACTGTACCTTTTTTGACTGCATTGTGTCAACTGTAAAGTTTGGTGGAGGCGGGATAATGGTAAGGGGTTGTTTTTCAGGGGTTGAGCTAGGCCCCTTAGTTCCAGGAAAGGGAACTCTTAATGCTTCAGCATGCCAACACATTTTGGACAATTCTGTGCTTCCAACTCTGTGGGAAAAGTTTGGGGAAGGCCATTTTCTGTTCCACTGTACAAAACAAGGTCCATAAAGACATAACTGGGTGAGTTTGGTGTGGAAGAACTTGACTGGCCCGCAAAGAGTCCTGACCTCAACCCCATCAAACACCTTTGAAATTAACTAGAATGGAGATTGTGAGCCAGGCCTTCATGCCCAACATCTGTGCCTGACCTCACAAATGCTCTTTGCGATGAATTGGCAAAAATTCCCACAGACACACTCTAAAATCTTGTGGAAAGCCTCCCCAGAAGAGTGGCAGCTGTTATAGCTCCAAAGGGGGAACCAGCTCCATATTGATGCCTATGGATGTAGAATGGGGTGTCATAAAAGTTCTTGTAGGTGTAATGGCCAGGTGTCCCAATACATCTTTCAGAAGAAATGTTTTTTCTCCCTCTCTCTCTCCCAGTCTATCATTTTGGGGGGGAAAACATTTTCAGTAGTATCTAGTGTTTTGCTGTCATGAACTTGTGACTTTGATATATGCTGGTACAGTAAATGAGTGATATTATGAAATGGTTTATGTGAAGTCAACCATAGGTTCAGTTCAGTAAAAGGTTAGTGTTGTAGTTTCTTGATAACTGGAAACACCATCTACAGCTGCTTACAGAAGACTCTTAGCAACTGAATTCATTTCCAGACCACTTACTATGAAAACAGGAAGCTAATAATATAATTTAATGACGTCTCCATCCCTGGAGACGTCATTAAACATCTTCAGTGGATTTACATTAGATTCACAGTGATATCACTGTTGTTCTTTTTTCCTGTAGGTATACAGGACTATGCTGTATATTTACATTAGTTAATCTTTAAAATTACAGTAAAATGTGTTACAGTTCCAAAGACTCCCACACAAACGAGAAAAGTAATAAACCAAGTACATAAGCTGTGTAGCAACAATGTTTTTATCCTAAACCTGAGTTTGGAATCTCTAACTTGCCAGTTTTAAGTGTACAATGAACTAATGATTCAAGTATTTCCTTACTTAAAATCACTTAATTTGTCACCTAAATCAATTTTTAAGGGACATCTTAAACCAGGCATGGAAACTCCACTCCTGTACAAATTTCAATCAGTGACTGATTTACACCTTTAAAATGACTAATAGCAGAGGTCACACTGGGGCCCATCACCCCGCAGCACGGCGCAGAGGGCATGCCGGGCCCGATCACCCCGCAGTATGCTGCACTACAGCATGCCGGGCCCGATCACCCCGCAGTATGCTGCAGACGGCACGCCGGGCCCGATCACCCCGCAGTATGCTGCAGACGGCACGCCGGGCCCGATCACCCCGCAGTATGCTGCAGACGGCACGCCGGGCCCGATCACCCCGCAGTATGCTGCAGACGGCACGCCGGGCCCGATCGCCCCGCAGCACGGTGCAGAGGGCACGCCGGGCCCGATCACCCCGCAGTATGCTGCAGACGGCACGCCGGGCCCGATCACCCTGCAGTACGGTATGGAGACAGTTTGCTGTAGAAGGAGCAGGAACACATTGCATATGGACCTGTACAGCAGGAACAGCTGTGCAATTTTAGACCTTAATCTCTTCCATTCAGCAGTAATGAAGTTTCATTAACAGCGGTAACACATTCTCCCACCATTCCAAAAATATCCATGACTACATGGCACTCCAGAAAGTTGGTTGCCAAGGGCAAAAGTGACAAAAGACTTATTACTGCTGTGCGATACTAGGTCTGCAGAGGAATGCTGGCATCAGCTCTAAACTGGCATAAATCACTTAGCTCTGTGTTGAGCAGTTAATCATTACCAAGTTATATTTAAAAACACAATTATCCATAATAACTTAGCCAGTTACTCTTCAATGCAGGAGGCTACAGTAGGGTCACAACCAAGTCAATTGTTCAAGCTCAGACTGTTTTTCTTTCTTATGTAGTTTTAAATTTTCTGCCCCCTCAGCCCCATCACACACATGATTAGTTAGATCATTATGAAACCCATGATTATTCAGTTCAAATGATGAAACAGAAGCAAAATGAGGGCTGGGAATGGAACAGTGTGGCAAACCTGGCCGAATCTACAGGGGAAAAAATACCCCATAAAATACACAATCTGTTGATTGATAAAACGCTTTTTTTTTTTTCAAATTTGCAGTTGATCCATAGAGTAATTGATTGCAGTAAACCTCTTGTTAATGTTGTTAATGCTTCAGAGAAAGATGATTCTCAGCCAATCCAGTGGAGAAGGGAGCTTATAAATGACAATGATGCATTATTAATGACAGCAGCCTTTCAGCTTTCAAGGATACCTGTAGAACCTGCCCATCCGAACTGAAACTCTCACCTCGCTAAGACCTTTGGTAAATGCAAGGGGCTACAATAGTATTCCCAAAATAGCCTCTGAAAAAGCAGCCTTTTGATGACATTCATTTTGGGACAAGATTTAAAATACAGACCCCAAAAGTAAAGCCTTTAAATTAATCATTCTGTGAACCATATGCTGAGATTTTGACCCACTTCAATGCAATAGACCAGTGATTCTCAACCCATGGGTCTCGACCCAAATTGTGAGTTCTGAAGGGGTCATGAGGCAGAGTTGGAAATGTAAGCATTTTAAAACCAACAAGCTCCTATGCTGATCCACGATCAGATTTCCCAGCCCTAATGCTAGAATTAACCTATATACACGGTTCTTGGGTCTGCAAATGCTTAGCACAAAATTAGTGAACACTCAACCAATCCAAGAAGCCAAACCACAGATGCTTAATTTAAAATTCACTATCACATCTAATCAGATTTGTGTGATTTGCATTGCCTGGCATAAACTGCAGAGTGCACTGTGTGCTTGATCATAGCGTTAATTTAAACCAATACTTGATATAGGGTTGCGACTGAGCTGGCAGGGTAAATATGAGTTGCGGTGCAAAAAAGGTTGAGAACCACTACAATGGACTATAGAATGTGGCATGACACTGATTTAGCTTAGCCTACCAAAGTCTGGGTATGTAGACAAACGCTGACCAGTAGGGTTTCCTGTTTATCTATAAAACATAATGTTATATTTTATTAGTGAACAAAGAGCATCTTTGTAAATGCAGATATTTGAGTGAGAGAACCTGATGCGCTCAGTGACACTACAGGTCCTGCCTTTGCTTTTCGCCATTTCATTTGTTGTGCAGAATATGTGATATACATGCTACACCAAAATAAGGGGGGAAGACGCGTTTATAATAATAAGCATGTTAGACCAGTTTAACTAGTACGGTAAGTTATATGGAATGATCCACACCACAGGGATTACAGAGGGATGTTTCAAGCTCATTTAACAGCTAAAATTTGTTCCAAATCATCAACATAAGGTCATAGGTGGGTGAGGCATCTTGGCAAGGGTGAGGAAAGTTCCTCCACAGACGGTCAAGGTGCCAGCAGGTTTCTAGGTTATCTTTCTGTTAACGGCTCGTTTACACCTGGAGCACCAGGCGAACTTAGAACCCGGTCTAAAATAGCCCCAACTAAAGCAGTTAAGAGTAGAGGTGGAGCAAAAATCAGTGCAGCCTGATAGTGATGTTCTCCTGGGGCTCAAGCCAGTAACCTCAAGGTCGCGAGTCCTTATTGTTTACCACTATGCTTCCAACTAACATTAAACTACTGCACTTCAAATACTTCCATCCATTGTTAGTAATTTGTGACAGTACAGTGGGGGGAGAGGATCGAGCTGCCCAAATATTGCTTTAGAAGACTGATACGTTCATGGGTTTTCCTGGGATGTTGTCGTGGTGATCCCAAGAACCAGGGAAGACTTCAAAGGTGAAATGCTGCTCGACTGAATCTCAGAACAGGCACCTTTCCTGTCATCTACTCCACTGGCAGCTGTGCTCTCTCTGTGCAGGAAAGGTAGGACTGCAGCACCTGGGTACAGATATAAACACCTTGGGGCGCAAGGAGACAAAATGTAGCATTGAATCAGCAAGGAGCGAAACACCTGCCTCTTCAATGAACTTAGGTGGAAAACTTCATAAGGCCAATTTATTATGTGCTATAGAATACATTTCTTTTGGACAATGTTTCTTTTACTCACGTAACATTTACTAAAAATACCCTCAATATTCTTTGCTAACAAACAAATTTGCAGTATGTTCACCATTTGAGTACCTTTATTAGCAAAGAAAAGTCATACCTTTGATTCATCAAAGTAACCATCTCTAGCAGTTATAACAGCAAAGAAAATTTGAGGCATTCTTTCTACAAGAGACATTAAACTCTGCCCTGTTTCATGGAATGAAAGTTAACTTGTGTACATAAAGTTAAAGGACAGCCTAGAATTTGACAATGTCATCACCACGCAACCACATAATAGGATGTCAGACATGCACTGTTACATACATCTTTCCATGTTATAAAGGAAACTTGTTTTATTTGACTTATATTTTCATTTATAGTTGTTCACTCAACTTTCCAGTGCTTAAGAATTAAAAATCGGCAGTTGATGAATTAAATGGAAAAGTGCTAAAAACCTGTGGTGTGCAAAAACTTTTGACTGGTAACGTATATCTTCTTGATCTTTCAGTTCTCTATACAGGAAACTTGTGCTTGGAAAGTGGGACAGTCATCAAAGAAATTGATTTTTTTCTAGTGTGTGCTGAAGAAAGGCAGAACAATGAGTGATGGGTCATTTACGGCACTTTTCCACTAGCATGCAAGAACCAAGCTGACACGACCTGCGAAGACAGATTAGTTCACTTGCCAGGTTTGGAGAGCGACAGTAACATATAACCGAAGAGACACTTATTTACTGCTCACATGGTGGCCACCATGACTTACTGTGTGCTAATTTCCGCTAGCAAGTCTGTCAGAATCACCGTGTTTTATTAGGATCAAACTCTAGCAGAACTGGCATTCTCTTGTGTAAATTTGCATTACACATCCATTCCATTCAGCTGTTCTATATTACTTTTTAAGTAGGCGGTTGGAAATGTTCAAGTTCCAAGTTATGGGGAATGCATCAATACATCACGATGTGCGATACTGAATATCGACACAGATCATTGGTATCTCCTTGCATTCTGACCAGATGGTGGGTCAGTATTTTTGTTTTTTAAAAGGGCATTCTCCTTATTTTATTTAGTTTTTGTTAAATTAAATCTTTTGTTTGTCTAGACCCAGCTGTCTTGTGCATTTTTCCTGACCCGTGGCAGCCCTCCACACACTACCCAAAATAAAAATAATTACTCTTTTCCCAACAGCTGTAATTCATCAAGTAATTCAGGCCATTCCTACCTTATCTAGGAAGGTAGCTTAGAAGGCAGTTTAGAAAAATAATAATTTGTCTGGCCCTTATAGACTATAGGTCATGCTGCCCCAACCCCCCCCCCCCCCCCCCCGCCCCAAAAATGCAACACTCGACTGGACTAGAACCACTGGCCTTATGTAAGCTTTCTCCAAGGACTGTTATCTCAATATAAATCTAGAACATTCCAAATAGCATGTGGCTAAGACGAAGGAAAAAACATGATGCCATTAGGATAAAAGTACAAGATTTACGGCACCATCTTTGTTTCTTTTCCAGAGTTGCAGCTAAACCTGTTGTCAAGCTCTGTTGCCCAGGGCAACAAGCGCTCGCTGCTCTTCCTGCGCGCTGGAGAAGGTGTCACACTCCTGTCATGCGTCCGCCGACGAAACCCCGGTGGGGAGACGCACTCCTGTCAGGCAGGTCTCGGGCACTTGAGGAGGAGCGGGGGGCTTGCCGTGGGGACCTTCGACTCGGGGCTGAACCTGGCAGCACCACCACCCCCTTCCCCCCCACTTTTCCTGGAAGCAGCCCAAACGGCAGCTAATGATGCGCAGAGGGAGCAGGTTTCTCACAGCCAGTGCCAGCGACGGCTGTCAGAAAGCGTGACGCCCCAGGAGTGGGGGGGGGGGCTTCCGACAGCAGCCGGGAGTGGGGGTCCGGCTGCCCTCTGACGCTGCCGCAAAGCTTTCCTGCTATATACGCCTTACAAAGTGCTCTAGCACATAAAAGTTAACTTTCCCTTCTGGTGTCTCCCAGCACCTGAATCCAGGTGCATAATGCTGACACATAGAATCTTAAAAGGTTTGGAAATATGCCAGTTATCTAAAGTCCAGTGGGGTCGTGTTCCCCCTGTTAAATTCCACAGACAAAGGCCGTTCATTGTCTTTTTAAAAACCATTTCTTTTCCTGTAAGTTTAAAGCAGCAGTGACCTATGTCTGGGCATAATCAGAAATCAAAGATTACAGCTATTGAAGATTTTCATTTGGTGTCATGAAGCCCTTTGCCTGTCTGTGGTAATAATAGACTGTAAGCACTGGTTTTACAAAAGATTTCCCTTTTAATAAGCCATCCATCTTCCAACCAATTACATTTTAATTATGACTTCTCAAAATGTTATGTCAATAAAATATGTGTAAAATATCACTATATATTTCTTGGAATGCATCAAAAGTTTATTGTGCATATTAGGGTGGACAATTATTGTTTTATCTGTTATTATTAACATTTTGACTAAGATCCATAGACCAGATTATATAAATAATGCTGATGGAACCACCAGAGAAGCTTAAGACAGAAGCTTGCCTGGGATGGGAAAGGTGAGCCCATGGTGGGTGGGGCTACTCTGCACTGTCAATCACTGATTGAATTTGCTTCCCATTGGGCACCTTGTTTGTCTCTTTTGACTAAGTCCATTAGCCTCCCTGCGCGGTAAAGCGGCATAATTTTTCCACGCATCAGCACTTCCGGCCCGCAGTGAGTGGCGCTAACCAGTGGGACCGGTTCGGCCCGGCGAAACGCAGACATGCTGGAGAAACGCTCTGGAGAGCGCCTGAAACGCGAAGTCTGCAATGCTCCCCGTAATTAATTTGGTGAAATCGTTAAGACTTATTAGCATAATTATTCCCAAAAGACCTGTCGTTCACTGTAATTAAAAACGTAGCATTATCAGTTACTGAACGAGTGACAGATAAAAATTATACAATTATACCTGATCTTCACTCTGTTGGTGCTGCCCAGATGTAGTGAGAGTGTAATTCGAACATCCATTCATCCATTCTCAGTAACTCTTCAGTCCAAGTATGTATTAGGCTCCATCTGGTAACTGATAAATGATTTTTGAAATAATATGAAAATTTAAATTTTGCACATGGCTTTTAAAAAGGTACAATTTATTATCAGGTTGACATCTAGACACAAACACATTAAATAAGATGATAATTCTAGATACGCAAAAATGGACGGAACCCATCTCTTAAGCGTTCGAATATATTTGGATGCAGTTATTAAATATACACACTAGCTATTCAAAATCCTAATAATTAATTTAGGCATAAAATTATATTTAGACATATAAAAACTATCGATAAAAGTGCTTGGTCAAAAGGTGAAAAACATATACGCATATTAGAAGCTTTCTACTGATAATTTGCGCGATTTCTTAATCGTTATTAATTAGGGCGGTATATGTTTGTGCATTTTCCCCTCCGCGTTCCCTTCTCCATATGACTGGTTTATTCATTTTTAAATCTTTTAAAGTTGAACGGTTTTACAAAAGTTATAGAAAACTGAATTAAGAGAGCCGTGCAGCCGCCTTTATAGTATAAAAATGATAGTGTGTTATTACATTACACCACTAGATGGCAATCCTCTGCCAGTATGATTCGGTAGCATTTCATTTCTGGGCTTGCCGAAATATCATTTTAAAAACGCATCAATGTGATTTTTTTTATTATTGGACTATTATTTCAAACCGAATATTAATCACCAAGATGACAAGTTACCAAAACCAATGCTCTACCCTCAGGAAAAACATTGAGCAGCATCCAGGCCAAAACAACAACACTTACAGTTCTCCCTGTGCTCTGAGGCTGTTGAACTCTGACTCTTCCTGAATAACGATGTGCCATATGACATAAGACCTATTGCTGCCTTCAAATACCTGTGCACATTGTATTACAATCTTGCACACACATAACGCTAATTGCCAATTGCACTGTCTACTCACTGCTGCAATATTCATGGATCCATATTGTGCACTATGTACATCTTACTGTTCGCTTTGTACATTTTTTGCTTCCTTTTATTTATTTATTGTTTTATTACTTGCAGTTGAACCCTATACCCCCATCTGTACCAGACGTCCAGAGAAAGTCAAAAACATCCAGAGTCTGCAGTTGCTTTATCACAGTGCTTGTTTTCATGGGTTATCAGAAAATGATCAGTGGGATCCACTTACAGTTGGACCCGAATCATAAAAACAATATATTTCACATTTTACTCAATTGCATTCTTCTATCTTGCTCTATGATGTCTCCCAGTCCAGAGCTTTCACGAATTCCTCTTCAGTAAAGGATAGCATCTTTGCAGCTTCAAAGTGCATCTGTGAAAACGTTTCATCACACAGACTGTTAAAAGGGGTGCAGTGCATTTGAGGCCCAGAGTGCTGTTTAAACACTGAGCCAGGATCTCACCTTTTGTCTTTTTAATATGTCTATCAGTCTGAGCTGTTTCTTAAAGCCCGCTATAAGTTCTGCTTTCTGTTTTTCTAACTTCTTGTTCTCGGCCTGAAGGACTTCCATTTTCTGATGCTCCTGGCTGGCAGAATCCTTTCAGAAAAAAGAGATGATGTTACAGCCTCTATCCAGGCAACAGGAATAGCAAATGGTGTTTCAAAATTATGATCAAAAGCTTGAGAATATGCAGTTGCACGAAACATGCAAAAAACTCTGCACTTTTCCTTCCTTATCAGGTTTAATGGGTTTTAATTTTATTTCACACAGGCTGTCTTGGTAACCTTTCACTTATTTTTGAGATAATCTGGCACCAACAAACTATTTTTACTACTAAAGTCATACATAATATTTCAACATTGACACTGGGACTTCAATCAATGCCTGATTCAAGAGCATGCCTTCAACTGCCCAATGACCCTATTCCCAGACTGGTTTTTAAATTAAACTAGTTTTCTCCTGTTCCAGTCGGTCCCAAAGGCTTTGTGTAATATAACATTTTTGATTGCATGGCAGTAATTGAGGACGTGCCTGCATGCGCCTGGCACACCCAGCCAGCCCGCTGCCCCTCACCTTGCCACTCTGCTTTATCTTACACAGCTGTACCCTGCATCTCTCCACTTCCTCCAGGGCCCGGTTCAGCCTGACCTCCGTGGCGCTGTGTGTGCTTGCTGCCTGTTTCTGTGCTCTTCTCAAACTCTCTATTTCCTAAGCGTCAATACAAGTCATGTGAAAGAAGACACCCCTTTGCAATATTTCTCTTTGAAAGGGGGAAAACACAGCATTTCAGTTTAAGAACTTCTGCTTTAAGTGCCCCCCCATGAATCCTCTGAATCAGAGGATGCGCATTTATATAGTTGATCAGCTGACGCCATCATTCAAAGTGACTTACAGTTGTTATACAGCGGTATTTAAGTCGGCATTAGTTGGTAGTTGGACATGTTCCTTCCTGAACAACACTTAACTCTGAGCCCTTCCCAGCAACCAGCACCAGCAACTGTGTTATGAGTCTGTGTCCCAAAACACTGCACTGCTTGCTGTCCGTTTAAACTACAGACATGTATATGTGGTAGATGATCTTCTGTAGAAGAAAAATCATTCAAATCATTTTTGACTTCCCAAAAGCATGGTAAGCTTCAATGTAACTGGTGCGGTAAAAATTCCAAGAGCCCTAAAATATGGAGAGAGAATAACTGGGTTTTTATGAATCCTTGTCACACAGTTGTTGCTTTCAGCTGAAGTGATTTATGATTCCCAGCTTTTATCCAGCTGTATATCATCATTGATGTAATTCAGGTAAAGTGCCATGAAAATGCTACAGCAGAGCAGCCCCTGAGACTCAATCCAGCAGCTTTTGGGTTCCAAGCCCAGTGCCTGAACCATTAAAATATCTGCTTTCTCAATGATAGTGTCAGCATTCTTTCACCGTAAAGAACGAGAGGTGATGAATGCCCGTTTAGAATAATTTTGTCGAGCTGGAAACCATAATACAACACTTTCTTCTTGCTGGGATTAGATTTCAGAAGCAGATCCTGAGTTTATCTGCAACATTTTTTGTCCACAGTTGCTGGAACAAAGGCCACTGTGTTTTGTATCCCCCCTGGGAAATGTTATTTCACTCTGACCTCGGATGTCTTAATGTACCCTCAGCTGACCCTCAGTGGTGGGCGGTCGATACATTGGGGAAAGGGGTGCTGGGATTTTCTTGTTTCCGGAAGTCATCTGTGACGCAAGTTACATGCCATCGCCACCTGCGGCCGGGATACTGTTACACGGGTGGGCTTTCATGTTGCCCTTTGTCAGCAATCTCGTCGGAAGCAAAGAGCTTCCTTCTCTAAGAGCAGGGCCTTCACAGACAACACCAGGTCACAGGCAAAACAACAGACTGAAACCCAAGTTTGCCTGTCCTCTCCCTACGTTTGGTCATGCTACTGAAATGTTTGTGTTGACCCCAAATGGACATTTGGCTTTTAAAAGGTTCATATAATATCTAGAGTGAAAAAGCACCCTTTAAAAAGCACCCTTTAAAAAGCACCCTTTAAAAAGTTTTTTGTGCAAAAATGCTGAAGTATGTATGAAATGGTAAAGGCCTGTTGCTGCATTTTACTGTCACACACCCACCTTCTTTAGGGTCTCCACTTGTTGCTGCAGCCCCTCACTCTTCCTACTGGAGTCTTCCGCTAATGCCTTGTGCTTCTCCATCTGCGCTTGTTGGACACTGGTCATCCTCTGCAGCCTGCTACGCTCTGCCTCGGACTCCTTCTTTTTGGCCGTCAAGCTGCAGATTTCATCATCCTCCGAGCAACAAGTAGAAAAAGACACACTGCTACTAGCCGGAAGCGGCTGGCCTCCTCTTCCTGTGCCACAGTGCTGGCCTTACCTTTATGTTGCACTCATGACACAACCTGTTCACTTCTTCCTGCGTCACCCGAAGTTTGGCCTTAAGATATCGAATCTGTGCCTCTGGAAATAAAGAAAATTTGCAGATAAACATTCAAAATCCTCTTGGAATTTGCAACAAAACATTTTAACCACTGTTTGATTGAAACTAGAAACAGTAATTAACAGCAAGTGCAAGGAGGCACCTGTTGTATTTTTGAGAGTAAAAGTGACTTTGAAATAAGTCATTAATGAAATTTTATTGTCATTTAAAAACACATTTTTCCCTTCTTTGGAAAATTTCATTATTGTAATATAATAAAATGTGTGTGTGTGTGTGTGTGTGTGGGTGTGTGCATGCACACACCCACACTCACAGGTTTGTAATTATATCTTTGTGAGGACTCTCCATTCATTTATATGGGCATAACCCCAAGCCCAACAATAACAACCTTAACCCTAACTAGCCCTAAGCTTAACCATAAGTAACCAAGCAAAATACAAGACTTATGGCATTATCAATTGTTTGATTGCAGTCACAGATTTTAATAAAACTTTATTTCCCCTTGTGAGGCCAGGAAAAATGTCCCCAAAAGGTCAAAATAACAGGGTTTATCATATTGTGGGGGGCATTTGGTCGCAACAATGTAATGTATACATGCCCAACCCCCACACACACATACACAACTAATTTTGGCAACATATCCACATATATAAGCCATGATGAAAGATTGGAAATAGACCCACCAGATCCCATTTCTTCCCCAACACTGGGCATCACATCACCCATTACATCTTCTGGTGTTGCACCTTCCTCCAGTTTGCCCTTGATGCTGCTTATGGTCTTTGCCAGGGAGAAGTCCACAAAGTCTTCAACTATTGCGACATCATCTGCTGCAGAGGCTGCCAATGCTCTGTAAGAAGACAGAACAACACACTACACACACACAAACTTAAAGCCTATAGCTACTGGAACTTCTATCAATGACATCATGTCTACAGTTGTCTATATATTTATCAGAACTTGGAAGTTCATAAAAAGTCCATAAAAGTGTTATTACCCAGTATATTTCCAGAGTGAATATTTAATTGAACTTATAAAATTCTGTTTGCAGAGAAAAGTGCATAGATGCTTATGCAATAAAAAAGCCTTGTCATTTATTTTATATGCTGCATATTAGTATTTAAGTACAATGTGAATAAGCAATTTATAAAATCTGCTGTTAGACCTGGTTTACTCTAAAGTGTGTGGATATCAGTCTTGTTCATAACATTTGACAAAGAAATATCAAAATCATTTGACTTTCACCTATATCCGCTTTATATCGCATAAAATGTATACATATCTTTAAACCATTCATATTAGCTGAAAATGAATTCACGGTTGAGTGCTTTGTCCAAAAAACAAAGTTCATTGTCAGTTTGATATCCATTATAGAAGGACGACATAAGACACAGAACACCAGGAACTGCCTTAATGAGAATAGTGGAAATTTGGTGAAATGTTAAATAGTCCTATCATATGTTAGCATTCTACTAAAACCAATATTACGCAACTTGTACATGCTAAAAACACTGAAAACTTACTTTGACTTAATCTGCTGTCCTGATGGAGGTCTGCTTTGTACAGAAGCTTTTTTTGAAATATTCTTCCTTTTGTTCACTGCCTTTTATCAACAGAAAAAGCCGGTTTCAGCTTGGCCTATTTAAACACCATTTCCTGAAGCATCCAGCATCAGTCTTATAAAATAAACACAGACTTGTCAGGAATACAGTGGTACCTCGGTTCTCGAACTCACTAGAACTAGAATTTCTTGAAAGTCGAACAAACCAGTTTGACCTAGAACTCGATCTGAATATTAGAAGTCGAACCGTGAACACTGATCTAAAATAAATTGTACGCGCCAGGAAATGAGTCATACTACAATGCAATTCTTACTTGAATGCCTTCTTCACAGACTGGATGATTAACCAAATAAAGCAGCGCAACATTACAGTAACTAACAATAAATAAACCACTAACTTACGTGTACTATTAGAGCATTTATGTCATTTATTTAAACTTTATTTTACCAGATAAATTAACTGAAAACCAGTTCTCACTGCTTTACGTGATATTCGGGAGAAATAGCAGATTACGCATCGGAACTGCCTGGGATACAAACGTCATGCGTGTAACTAAACTCTTCAGCCAATAAGGGCAAAGGTGTGTTGTCACGGAGGCGGTTCCAGTTTGTGCAGCTGGGTCAGAGGTCGCAATGCATCTAACCGTAATGCATTGCATCAAGATCAGAATGCGTTGCTTTAAGCCAGCGCTGTAAGCAAGTTGAACGTACCCAATGACCGGACTGGGGAAACAAACTGAAACGCGGACTTAATACAGACGACTAATGACAACAACCAGAAACACCTGATCACATGGGGATCCCACACGAGGTCAACGAGGGGGCGTGACACACGGAAGGAGCGGACGATCGGGACAGGACAGGGGTAATGTTGGGATAAGATCTTTATCGTTTTCTAAGCCATTAAGAAAAAAATGCTCTTCTTGTTTTATCCTGTTCATTTTGTGTTTAAATGCTAAAAAAAAAAAAAAAAACATATTTAGGTGTAATTTTGGGGGTCCAGGAACCAATTAATTGGTTCTCCATTATTTCTTATGGGAAAATTTTGATCAGAACTCGAACTTTTTAGGATTCGATCCGGAGTCCGAAACGGATTAAGTTCGAGAACCGAGGTACCACTGTACTTAACATTGGTGTGGTGCCAGGCATCATTACATGAATTATACATTTGCTAAATGAATAGTTGTTTAATCTCAGTGTTACACTCTTATTTTGAAGCTAAAGGAAAGGAAACACTACATGATGGTGGCATACCTTTAGAGATGACTGCTTGTCAGTAGGTGATGTGAGACTGAGGTTCCTGACATAAGTAGACAAACAAATAGCATGTTAAACAGTTAAACTAAATAATATTTATTTTTATATTGTTCTACAATAAATCGACTATGTGTATCACGGTAATCCATGACTGCCTCTTTAATGTCTTCTAACCCCTTACCCTGGTCAGGGTTGTGGGAGGGCCAGGAGCCACAGAGCTGAAGTATGCCCTGGATGGGATGCCAATCCATTGCAGGGCACACACACACACACACACACACACACACAAAATCATACTCTATGGGAAACTTTACAACACCAGTTTGTCTAACTGCATGAATTTAGTACTGTGGGAGGAAACCCTCATGACAGAGGAGAACATGCAAACTCTGCAGTCAGAGTGGGGAGATTCGGACCTTTGTGAGGTAACAGTGCCATCCACTTCTCTAATTTGCATAGATAATTAATTAAGTATCACTGTCCATATGATAGTGCTGATATAAGACTTTTCCTTACAGCAAATGAAAGGCCATGCTGATTACCTGTAATACTTCTCATCATCCTCAATGTCTAAGTCGATGCCAATGTGAGAAGGAATTGGCTTTGCCAAGACTTCATTTTGTTCTCTCTAAAAAAAATAATAAAAAAAACTAAAAACAGATACGATTTTTCAAATGCGAGGAGAGACACTAACCAGTTCAATTTAAGATGAATTAGTCAGATGAAGTCGCTTCTGTTGTACCTTTGTTCTTAAACATGGGGTTTGCAACATTATAATATTACTATGTGAATCTGAAATGGCAAAAAATCTATCCTACCATAAGTTCTTCTGCCTGCTGAACAAGTTCAGCAGCTTTCGCTTCCAGCTCTGCATTCAAACGCCTAGAAAAAACATAATTCTGAAAGAGCATTCTTAAGTAGTGTACATATGTGTATGCTAAAAACAATAATGTCAACTGTTTATAATCTAAGCAATCTCAGGAAATCTTAGGACTTAGGGAAATGACTGTTGGCTTTTAACCTCTTGAAACAAAGAGACAAGTATTCTTACTTGTATTCTTCCTCCTTGAGTAGCAGGTCTGTCTGAGGTGCTTTGAGCTGAGGGACAGTGGAAGGCCTATTAAAAGGTCTGCCACCTTGAGACTTAGTAGTCCTTGACGATGAAGCTCTCCTTAGCTGACGGAACATCGGTCATAATTATATAATCGGACAGTATGGAAAACTGAGCTAGCAAGTTACGGCAAATTGAGGCCCTGACAGTGAAATCTGTTGTGAAAAAAAACAACTAAATTATTAATGAACTTTAAAGTTCGTTTAGTAACATGAGCCCTAAAAAATGTGGAACATAATTGGATTGGTCTGGGCACGGGCACAATATGATATGCTTTCACTGGGTTCAAAATCTCTAGCAGCACCCATGTCTATAATACAGTACCTGCATACATCTCGGTCTTTACACTATCTTTAGATATGAAGCAGTTTTTGAGATAAATACGAGGACATTATTTTAGTAAAATGCTAAGCATAATTGCCCCTAAGGTAAAATACTTCGGGATAATTGCTGAAGAGGTGCTTTCTTTGATTGTGGTTTATTTGGTAGTTACGGCAGTAGAACATTGGTGTTTAATAATTGTCAATTCTGCTACAGTACTCAGAGAAATCCGGTAGATAGGGAAAAACTAACTAAAAAGTACAAGGTCACCGAACAAAGTTAGAAAATCATGATCTCATACACAATTATTTTAAAAACAAATTCTTTTTATAAAGTGTAAACTTATATCACAGTGAAACGATGGAGATGTTACTCAGTCACAGCTGCGAGAAAGAGAAACGAACAAGCACCAAATGAAGAAGTCGGTCGGTATAGTATATACAACATATGTTTTAAAAAATAACCGATGCATCTGCAGACTCTTCACGTACGGAAATGGGAAGGTGTTCGGACTTTTAAAAACGCCCTACCTCCTGAGAGGAAGAAGTTCTCCTCGCTTCGGCCATCTTTCCTGCTGCGCTGAAGTAGGCGTCCCTGTCGCCTAGCAACAATATACCGCGGTCAGTCCGGCTTCGCGACATGGCGATGTACCGATTTAAAGGTTAAAGTATTTTATTTACATCGCATTCATTAACGTTACAAAATGCGTCTAGGTGGCTTCCAATGACATTCATTATATTTTACATGTTTGTGTGGTATATTTTGGTCCATTACTTGCGTAGACGTATTATTGGGGCACAGGTAGTCTTTTCTCGAAAATGGCATGTTTTCAAGTTGAGTCTGAGGACCACTTTTATCTTACACGTAGTGGAAACAGTGCCGTGCCGTAAAGACAAATAGACTGGAATTTCGTTCTTTCTTAACGTCGCCTTCGTGACGAATTTCAGATTTTATACACGATCACCACCACAATTTATT
The DNA here is from genome assembly GCF_048594095.1 of Paramormyrops kingsleyae. Lineage (NCBI taxonomy): Eukaryota > Metazoa > Chordata > Actinopteri > Osteoglossiformes > Mormyridae > Paramormyrops > Paramormyrops kingsleyae. The sequence goes on along the minus strand of NC_132807.1, from coordinate 8,246,204 downwards.
ATTGATTTTCTTCCTTATGCGAATAACGACGGCATTGGTGATCGCCAGAGTGTATCGATACGCCTTAAGCAACCTGTCATTGAGGCCAACTCCCCTCTCCCCCGGCTCGCTGGTGCAGTGCTGGGACATTGAGCCTCTTTGTAACGTCGCCCTCCCCGTCCGCCTCCCTGTGCGCGCAGTGCGCATGCGCCACCACTGCCTGGCAGCAGTCGCACCGACAGCGGTCGCAGGCGTGCACGTCGTGTCTCCTGGCTGCAGCAGAATCGGATCGACGCGTGTTTTCCCTCCCCCTCCCCTCCCGTTTTTATTTATTTATTAATGTTTTACATACGTGCGGCGCGCTTGTGTGTTTGCAGTCTAGCTATGGCTTCCTGCCGTTTCATGTAGGTGGATTCCGAGGTTAAAGCAAAGGCGCTCGGCGGTCGGGCTGGGTTAGTGATGAACCATAGCCGGAGAAGGACTGTTTTCTCTAGGTCCAGGTCGAGGCCTACTTGTTAAAGACCACCCCTACCCTTTCCTCCCCTCCTGAATCTCGTCGTGATGGCTGAGAATCAACAACAACCTGGTCAGCACCAAAAGCCTAATTCGGGAATAGGCTCTTTACCAGCCCTCGTTCCGGGACTGCAGGGGACAGAGGCCAGTGTGCTGCAGCACAAAATAAAGAACTCTATCTGGTAAGAGCACAGTAAACACGTCCAGCATGTGCCTTATACCACATTTATTTTTTTGCACGTTCAACGCATATTGAATTCGTGGAGGGAAAAACGATTCTTGCTTTTAGTTGACCACTGGTTTGTTGGTAGGTAGCCGCCTGTATACTTTACAGTTTAATTGCATGGGTGACAGTCGCCGTTGAATTCATGTTTTCCTGCACCGAATTTTGAGAGAACCAGATATCGTGGTTATTTTGCTATTTCCACTGCTCGTCTCTTTTTAAATTCTCGACTAGATAGCCGATCTGAGTTCATTTACAAGATCAACAGTTCAGAATTGTAGTTAGATGTTTATGAGCTAATGACAGCGGATGCATTTTGGCTTTAACGGTTCGTGAATCGGGTCATTACTGTAAGTTGGTGACTAGCAAGACTTAAAATTCAAGGCACTTAATGCGATGGTGCGCATTTAAGCGAGAGTGAATCTGGTCATTCATGAAAGGCGAGCGTGGACATCGTGGCTAAACATCACGCTGTCATCGTCGAGGGTGGCACACCGGTGCTGTGTAATGGAAACAGACGTCCGCTAATATAATGCAGACAGATTGTGCTTGAATCGCTCTACTGCGAATGTGTATTAATCGATAGCACAGGGCATAGATTTGTTGCATCGAAACCGGTTGCATTTGGGTGACACGTTACGTTTGGTGATGTTGCTATATTGCAGTAAGACTAATATTGCATTGCAACATGACTGTGGGAAAGAAACCAAGCGACGGCCGATTATATGTATTCACTGGGGGGAAATAATTGAATTGGGATTGCCTAGCTGAACGGGATGCGACGAACAGGTACCATCTGCAAGTGTATGTCTGCCGGTAATGCTGGCTGGTGGTGGATTCATCGGTATTCCGGTGGTGGAAACGCTGACTCGATTTTTTTAACCCCCTCCCGACTCATCCACCCCACCCTGTTTTTTGCGTGCTGTTCATACAGAAACGAGAAGCCAACCATGTACCTATAGGTCAAATTAACGGACAGTGCCGGTGGTGATTGCAACGATTTTTTTTTTTGACGGTATATTTTGTGAATAAATATAAAACACGCACATTTATTGTATTCGCACTGACATTCCTCTTAAAAAAACACAGCAGATGATTAATGAGGACAGCCTTTTATTTTTTTGCAGTGTTTCCGACGGCTTAAGGCAGCCGTGAATAGCGGCATCGCCTGCATGTTACTTACGTGGGAAGTAGCGTGTCTGCTGTGTGCAGCCGCAGCCCCATGTGACCATAGCGTAAAAATGCTCGTCACATGCATTGTTCTGTTAAAAAAGGTTTTTAAATCAACGTTGGCATATTTTTACGATTCTTCTCCCTATATCACCTCGGGGATGTATGTTTCTCAGTATATGCCGCTTAAATTCTTTTTAAAAGCTCAGTAATGTCAAGTGGATGTTGGATCTTGTTTTTCAGGATTGCATGGCGGCAGACTGAAATTTAAGATCTAAGCATGTTTTTTTGATTGTATATATATTACACAGTCTTAGGTTGGTCAGCAGTTATAGAACACCAGCATTATAATTAGTCTCTGTCATTAGGCACACATCTGTATTTCTCTTGGATTGGGTCTTATACCTGTTGGTGTAAAACCTTAGAAGATTGTCATATTCTTACAGAATGTATTTTAGGAAAGTAAATTAATTTCTCATATTCCCCTGCTCCAAAGATGGGACAGAAGCAGACAGCAGGATCTCAGTGATGAAACATTATTTGAAAAAAAGAAAAGAAAAATTAAAAAGGAAAGAAAATGTATAACAGTGAAAATACACTAACGGGAATGAAATATGTACAGCTAACACTGCTCGTATACTATCCATGAACACAGTAGCTCATGAGAGCATCCGTCATACCGCACCCAACTGACCCTATTAAAACCTCAATAAGGCCCTTATGCTGATTAGGGTTAGCTGGGCTCCTTTATGTGTCGAATCAAACACATCCTGCTCAGTTAAACCCAGTACCTTGCTATTGTCCATGTTCTCTTTGGTTTGCATATTATTTATATTAAAATGTAATAATGGTTGGGGGGGGGGTGCTGCAAAGGTAAGCGCTGTTGCCTCCTACCTCTGGAACCGAACTTTGAGGTTCCGACCTGGGTCTGCGTCTGTGGAGTTTGCACGTTCTCCCTGTGTCGCCATGGGGTTTCCTGCAGGTTCTCCGGTTTCTCCCTACAGTCCAAAAACATGCTGAGCTGCATTGGAGTAGCCAAATTGCCTTTAGGTGTGAATGTGTGTGTGAATGGTATAGAGGATGGATGGATGGATGGATGGATGGGTGTAATAATGGTTTAGTCTTCCCATATACTGCACAATTATCTTTCATCAGTGCTTATCCAGCAGAAGGTTGTGGTTTGCCTGGGGTCTGTCCCTGGGCACACACCCACGTACTGCGGGCAGGCTAGAGACACCAGTTTGCTTAGCCATGTGTTTTTGGACTGTAGGAAGGAACTCTGTGCACAAGCAGAATATACAGACATCATGTATACAGAGCCTGGGCTGGGAACCAAACCCCCAACTTTGGAGATGTGGGGGGCTCAAGTGATAACTACTACACCCCCCTACATATATGATACTGCTCATTTAACGTGGCTTAAACTATTTACAAAAATATTTGCATGCAATATATACAAACTTATTAGTGCCAAATAAGACATAAACATGTGTTTCATTCCACTCAACAAACTTATACTAGAGATCTGGAGACACTGTGGCCACCCACCAATAATCGTTTTATGGCTTTGAAGTTGATCGAAGATTGATACGTGTTGCCTTAATGCTAATGCATAGTGCTTGTCTATATGGAAAAATGCTGTGTTTTGGGATTTGAATTGGCCTTTTAGGATGGTAACGTATCATTCTAGAGTGGGAGACCGAAATCGATGGCACTCCAGGTAAGTGTGTTTGACATTATTATGGATTTACAGAAACCACATTCCGAGGGTTTTAGGTGCTCTCATGTTTTCATCAAGCGATGAACGGATTGATGATAATATCAAATTTTACACGCATATGTGTTTCTTCACTGTATTTTATGTATACGTTTGAAAAGGCTTTGGTAACAAGGCACTGGCCAGTTTTTTGATCTATAAGTAGTATTTTAGAAATAATTTCAGACAATTTATTGTTTATCATACATTTGAAATATAATTTGTTGAAGTTAAACCTTTAAAGTATGTTTTGCTCTTGATAGTAGCTTTCCTACCTCATGTGAAACATGCAGTATTAATAGGCTCAAATTGCGCATGAATAATCAGCCACATCAGGTCAAATTCCTGAATTCAGGTCTTATGCATTTAACAGCATGGAACGGGAATCCGTAGATTTCATGCTCCCAGCTAACTTTGCATATCTGTTAGAGTTTCACTGCATTTCTGTAAGGCCTGAATTTTGGTAAACAAATCAGACTTTTTGAAGGCTGACACTCATTCGTTTTGTCTATGATTTGGCATATTAAACCATTGGGTTTGTATAACTGCTCCTGTTCTTATTGTAAAATAGTTTTTTTTCCTGTTTTATAAAAACTACTGAAGTTCATTTGGTATTTAATATTAAATGCTTCATATAGAGGATTCACTTCTGCTTGCCTCAGCAGACTCCTGGCCTGCCTGGGATATACAGCCCGCCTTACCACAGAGGCATGATACCTATTATCAACAACTTCTGCAGCACTTTGACATCTTTGAATGTATTTTTTTTTCCTTAAGCCCCAATTCCTTTGTGTTAACCTATGTATTATTCCACTAAACTTTCCATTGGCAGCTGCCTTAATGCATTGCCTAACTGCCTTACATGTTGTATTTGTGTCTGTTTATATACTTTAGGTAATCAGTTTTAAATAACTGAAATTCGGTTTCCATTAAAGAATATGACAGGACTAATGTGGCTAGACTGGCCATTTCTGCCTGCTCTGACGGGCACGGTAAGGCTGCTTGCTGGTTTGTGACCATTCGGGGATTCCTCACTGAGGCACCCACCATATTTTGGTGTGACAGAAAACAACTCATCAGCTGTCTTGCCAGTAAAGCCCTTGCGAAGGTTCGGATGAGCAACCGGCGTATCGAGATTGTGATTCACTTCAGATAGTCAGCAGCTTTTATTAAGCCGCAAGTGTGTGTTGATCTTTCCATTCAAAACAGTTGTTGACTCATCTCACATTTCATTTATATTGGCCACTGTCAGATTTTCAGATTTTTTCTGTCCTGGTATAACTTTCACTCCATGAATCATCCCAGGCTCTTTTTATGGACCCCCTGGGGGGGTGAGGGGCCTTCAGGAATATGTTTAGGTTTTGGATGTCTTTGGTCATGTAAGTGGATTATATTTAGTTGAGATTTAAAGGGCACACGCCGAGTTTCCTGAGAAATTAAACCCTGGGAACTGATTTTGTTGCTTATAGCAAGCATACACTAATCAGATATGTGTAACTTTTAAATGTACCTTTGTTTTGTGTAATGCTTGTTCCTTTATAGCACTATATAGTTTCATTCTGATATATCAGATGGGTAATGCTAGGGATCATCAGCCTGTCAATACATTTTTAAATACCATGTCTGAGGTAAAAATTGCATTTTAATCAAAATGTCCGTCAGAATTAGCCATGGTGTGACCCCTGGGTAATACTAGTAAATTAGACCACACCCTTCCAGAACTATCAGTGCATCTTCTTTTTCTGCAGTTTGAAGTTTTACTATGCTACATCTACAACAGTGTTTCCCTGCCCGGTCTTCAAGGACCGGCAGTCAGTCCTCATTTTACTGGGAGCTTGGATGGAGCAAAAACGTGGACCGTCTGTGGATCTCCGGGGACCGGCTTGGGAGACACTGTACTACTACAAAGATGTTTCCCTGATACTTTAAAAAATGTTTTACGTGAATTAATTTTGATCTAAGTCTCCCATGTTAGATCCTGCAGTTCCCATTAGACCAGGGGTGGGGAACCTGTTCCATGGAGGGCCGGTGCTGGTTTTTGTGATGACCTTTCAATCAGCCAATAACAGTGGGTCCCAAGGACTGGAGTTGAGAACCACTGCTTTTTTATTGGTTGATTGAGAGGCCATCCCAAAAACCCGCACCAGCCCTCCATGGAACAGGTTCCCCACCCCTGCATTAGACGATGCAAACCCAGGGTTTAAGGTGGCCATGCACCTTTGTGGCAGTATGTTATATTGCTGTGTGTTACTGCTGCCAAGGCTGTTGTCATGGAGAATTATTGAAAATGATAAGAGGCAGCTTTGGCTTTCATATCCTGGTTACCGTAACGGTGTTTTCGGAGGTGCACTCCGTGGACCCGGCATCTACTCCCAGGTTGAAGGAAACGAGATTAAAGGTTTTCATGTAATTCATTGCGGAGTTTACCAGCTGGTCATGGTGTTGGATTTGGATGTGAATGTCAGTAATGTGCAATGACACACAGATCCATGCCATGCTTGATTGTTTTATACCTGCTGTAAGTGCTGCTGAATATGGTTAACAGATTACATACAGAAATTCTGCCACCTTGAGTGTGCTACCTTAATTCAGCCATGGCCAAAAAATTCTTTTTGCAGTTAATCTCGACAGAAACATAGGAAAGGTGTGGGATTTGCGCCCTGGTTCTAGAAATCGATCTTAAAATGTATTGACAGTTCAGTTACGGGAAGGCAGAAAGTCCTGAAAACCACATTTGTTATTCCTGGGTAACTTTTATTGTTTGTGATAATGTGTCTATAGAGGTTGTTTCCTGTGGTCAGTATTGAGCGCATAGAGTAAACTCAGACCTTACTTCCATACTTTGTGAGTAACTTGCAGTAATTTTTGAAGTCTAAACAGTAGATTAACATGCAGTTCAGGTGTTTCTTGTAACAATTTTAGAATATAACAGTGATACTTTACTCATTCCCATGGGGAAATAGCCTTGCCTATCTCGCTGTCCATTTGACATTTGTCACAGTGCAGCATCCAGTAGTGCTATCACTGTACAGGCCAGGGGATTTGAACCGGCGACCTTCCAATCACAAGCACGAGTTCTGACTGTCTAGCATTCCCTAAATCTTTCCTCCCATAATTAACCACAGAATCCCTTAGGCTATATTTAATGATTGGAAAATGTTTAGTCAAAACAATAAATAAGCTGTACGAAATATTCAGCTATTGGCTAAAATACCAAAGGTGAAGATGTGTGACATGGGTGGTGGTCCACTAGACGGTGAGAGTGTAGAAGAACCAGCAGGGGCCTTTGATTGGCAGGGAATCTCCTCACTCTGTGCGCAGGAAGCCATGCTTCAGAGATGCTTAAACGGGCTGTAGAGGGAGTGCTGGCACTTACTGAGTACTGTGAAAACGTAAAAAGAAACCGCAATTAAAAAGGAAGTGTGGAACTGTGCTTTAGTGCACAGGAGAAAACATTCAGTAAGCAAAAGTGAGCCATTAATCAGATGGGGTGACTGATTTTTACATGTGAGATTAAGCATCCAGATTCTGTGTGAGGAAAAAATAAATAGCTGCAGTAAAATAACACATGCAAAGAGGTAAAGATGGCTTTGTCGGAAAAGTACTACTTGGGAGAGTTAATTGGTTATGAAAGTGTAATATTTGGTTAGTTAAGGTTGGATAATAGTTTCTGCAGCTGGATTTCATTCGCCGGGCTGGCACACATGCAGATGCTTTGGGGATTACAGATTTGGCGATGGTGCTTACACGGCTAGTGTTTGTTTTCTGAAAGCTAAGAATAACCGTCCTGCTTGTCTGAGACTAGAAATGGGAGTTCTCTTGGCGTCCAGTGATATGCCCGTCACGGCATGCTCAGGTCAATGGCGCCTGTGTTAAGGACCTAAACATACACCTAATTTAACCTGTATGTCCCTTATAGGCTCTGTTGTTAGTTATTATAATAATTGACCACAAAAACATTAAGCTGCGTGTTTCAAGGCTTGTATTTTGTTGATACAAAAATGCTTCTAAATGGCTGAAGAGGTTGAGGAATGTTTTAACGTGAGCTGATACTTACACATATATTTTATAAGGGCTTTGTACTGTGATTTGAGGCTTCTGATGCCTGCTTGTGTAGACAGATGGTCGGCTTGGTTATTTGGGTCCTCTTCCTTGCTCAGAGGTACGACGGAGAGGCCTTTTCCACTAGCCATCCTGAGGTCGCAAGACTACGTCCCTGAGCAGCAGGCTATCTGCCGTCCTAAATGGGTTAATGTCATACACAGTCATATTTATCATTTTGAATTTGGGATTTGCTTCAATGGCCGATGTTCCTTTGTATTTAGTTGGCCCCTTAATCCCTTTTATGTTTTGCGAAATGGCAGACAGTTTAAGTGTTCTGTACTGAGCTGTTTAAATAGATTTAAGTGAAAATGATTTAATATAGGTTGTTTTATTTGGTCGTTTTTTGTTCATGCAGATTATGCTTGCATTTTGTTTTCGCCATTGCCATGTAATCTGCGATTTAAGATGCAGCTGACTTTGCATTTGTGGAAATAGTGGATTAGCTTGCGATGCTGTCATGTCCGTCCTTGTAGGTGATTCCTCTTGTCGAATTAAAATGGAGGCTTTTATCGCTTCTGGTTTTTATCTGTGAAGCCTGAAGTGGAAACTCATTTTGTGTGTGTGCGTGTGTGAGAGTGAACCGAAGGGAGGCAAGTAAATCCCAGCACAATGTGGATGAATGTCTTCAAAGAGAATTCGAAATGAGCTTTTCCCGTCGCAAACATGGAAGCGGAGCATGATTCTCCTGTCCAGCTCTCCTGTTGCCAGGGCAGACATTTTCTTTCCTTGTTTGTTGTTCTTTTTCTGTGAATGAACAGTAGAATTCATTCACGGGTGGGGGGCAGAATGGACAATCAGACAAGCGGAGATGTTAAGTGGTAGCTTATTGTATGGCACTTTCGCTTCTGTCTTTATGAACAGCGGTAGTGTTTCTGTCATTCTGTAATGGGGGAGATTTGGACCCGAATGCCTCGATACACTAGCCTCTCGCCAGGGCGTGCTGAATGGGAATGATGTGCGAAACCCATTCAAATCCGGTCAGGATTCTTCCCAGCCCTCAGTTCAGTTCAGCCCTCTTCCAGGAAGCCTTATAGATGAAAGCGAAGGGGGCGGCGAGTCTCATTTCGATTGCGTCGCTGCTGAGACCTGGCTGACGGGGACATCGATGCTTCTCCTGTCTGGCCCAGGTGTCCAGCCAGTAGGTGAGCATCTCCGCGAGTTTGAAGCCTCCATGGCTACTTTTAGAGAGCACTAAATGTGCCATTTGTGAGCCTCTCCTAGAAGGAAGAAATAAAATCATCAGCGTGTGTTATGTGGCTGATAATCACCAATAAAAAAAATCCCTCATTCTGTGGTGCAGATGAAAATATGAGTTCCGTCTCTCTTATTATTCCCTGTTCCATTAATGGCTTTTTTTCTGCTGCCATATTAATAAAAATGTTCCATCAAAGATGGATGAAGTTTCCCTTATAAAGTTTCCCTTATAAACAGTCAAAGTAAACATCTCAAAGCTGATGTTCTGGAGCATTTATCTGATTTATTGTAGATATGTTGTCCATCTTAAAGGGGAATCACACCCATTTTTTTGATAAGGTTTTGTATCCTTAGAATTTTATTAGGTAAAATGTAACTTCTAAGCAGATTACAAGACAGTCATGATATAGTGGAAGATTTTTACTGGAAGGTCACAGAGTGTCAAATTTATCTGATCACTGCTTTTCTCGTAATGCAGTAGGTGGCTGTCGATTGTGTTTCTTGCTGTCTGATGCTGGCTGATATGATCAATACTTTAAAACATTCTCACATTGCGTCCACTTTTTTTAATCCTCATTTTTCAAAGAGTTTCTCTTGTACATTGAAAGGCAGCCGCCTAGATGCCCATGAAATGCATACAGGAAATGGTATGAAATTGCTAACTGTGACCCACATGCCAGAGGAGGAACACATGAAGAGAAAATCTTGTGTTTATACTTACAGGGAAACAAAATGTTTGGTGCGGAATCCTGCCAGCACCAAAGATGGTTATTTCTTCATGGGTAAACTCTAGAAAATTAAATGAGGGTAGGCAAAACTGAAAATGGCTTATCCCTGCTGCCTTGTGAGGGGGCGGTCATACTCCAGTGAAATCTTAACCTCCCCATTTATGTTAATTAGACGTATCCTCCCCTTGCCCCGAGCCAGCCCTGCGGAATCTGTCGTCTTCCTGTTGCTGTGTATCACAACCTGGTGTGGCTCTACATTAGTTCTGCTTGGTAGGCTTTCAGGAAACCCAGACCAGCGTGAGAACGTCACAGCCGTGGACCGGTGCATCTTAGGCGAAGATCTTTTCCATCCAGAAGGTGACCTCTCAACCTCAGTTCCATTTTCTCGGGGGTGGGGGGGGGGCATTCATTTCTATTTTATTACAGGCCACAGTGGAGATGGTTGTGCAAAGCCCCTTTGGGAGACACTGCCTGTGTGGCGTTTGTGCAGACTGTTTTTTAGGGTTCTGTGCTGCTAATGCAATATTGGATTTGTTTTGGTGATGGATCTCTGGACCTTCTAATTGAGATGGAGAGTGAGACGGCAGCGACTCTTGAATCTGTCTGTCTCGCCTTCTGGAAAGGTGGCGGCGTCCAGGATCATCTTTAGGGGGTTTTACTGTTTAGTCATGAGATGTTTCATTGGTTTAAATGCTGAAGGAGTGCTCTGAATGTGGCTAGGAAGTACAGACTTCCTGAAGCTTCTCTCCTTGGTAAGATATTTTGGATACGGGCACCAGAATCCACTTAGACTTTATTAAAGTTCTACTAAACCAGTTGTTTCTGGTGTCCCACCCCCTGTCCAAATGTTTTCATTCCAGCCCACACTGCTTTTGACCTGCCACATTCAGTACTAGCCTATTAAGGACCATGTAAGCCTGATTAAGGTAGGGTTGGAATGAAGACATTCTCGGGTGGGGGGGGGGGCACCAGCAACTGGATTGAGAACCACTGTACTAAACAAACTGACATGGCGGCTTCACTGCCTGTGTCCTCGTCCCCAAAGCTTTTGACCTGAAATTTTGTGTTTCAATTGAAGGCAGCTTTTCCTGAGATGTATCTTGTATAATATCTGTAAGCATAATACAGGAACCTCACGGTGGATTTTGAGTTTCCAAAGCGATATGGCCATTTACGCTACTGCTTTCTCATCTTTAGGATAGTCAAAAAGCAGTGATGTCTCTAAATGTGTGGTTCGGTGTGCTGGAGTCTAGCTGAGGGCTTGCTGTGCTTTGGAAGGATCTCACCCTAAGTAACTGTGATCTCCTCCCTTCAGAAAGGCTATTATTCAGCAAAGAGAAAAATCCCTGATCTCAGACCGTTCCCACAGAAGAGCTATGAGCGCTGCATTTCTTCAGGTGACTCAGAGAGGCACAGTTTAAGTTTACAGAAACCCAAATGGGCCGCAGACAAGGTCAGCCTTGAGGGATGCTTTAATATTAGTTACTGATTTGACAAAACAAGGCTTTGAATAGAAACTAGTTGGGGACCGTTTTAG